>NC_085995.1:923302-1055802 GCF_030014385.1 Trichomycterus rosablanca
GATGACGGGGATGATGATAGGAATGTTGATGAAGTTGATGACTGTGGTGATAGGGATGACGACGACGATGATGTTGATGATGACTGGGGTTGATGTTGATGATAGTGACGATGATAGGGATGCCGATGATGGTGACAGGAATGACGATAATAGGGGTGACGATGTTGATGACAGGGATGACGATGATGTTGATGACGTTGATTATTTTGATGATGATAGGGTTGACAGTGATGATAATAGGGATGATATTGATGGCGTTGATTATTTTGATGACAGTGATGATAAGAGGGATGATGATGATGTTGACGACAGTGATATTGATGACGATGATGTTGATGATGATAACAGGGTTCACAATGGTGACAGGGATGCCGATGATAACAGGAATGACGATAGTGACAGGGATGCCGATGATGTTGATGTTATCAGACCCCATAAGAGATTTTTCCAGTAAGTAACATGTTTGTGTTTCTCCCGGGCTCCTCCTCCTCCTCCTCCTCCTCCTCCTCCTCCTCTCAGAGTGACGACACCTCCACGCTCACCAGCGGCGTTTCGGTGGGCGGATCCATTTCCACCGACGACTCGTCCGTGGCTCCGCCCGCAGGAGAACCCGAGGAGGAGGAAACCAAAGACGGACTGAGCGAGGTCCTCCAGCGCGCCGTGGTCCTCCGCCCCCCCGGCCGCTCGCTCTCTCCGGCACGGAGACACAGCTGGGAGCCCGCCAAGGACCGAACCGGGGACTCCGGGGACGTCCTGGGCCAGCGCAGGTACACAGCAAAGCATGATGGGACGCCTGAACGTGAGTGCAGGTACCTCGATCGGACGGCAGAGGCCGCAACTGTACAGCAACGACGACGCCCCTTCGGCCTCCCGTTGCGAGGTCGTTGCTGTACAGTTGCGCCCTCTGCTGTTAGATTGAGGCACCTGCACCAGCGAGGGGGGCGTCTCTGGCGGGTGAAAAGAAGTGCCAGATGAGCCACGTGACAGTCATAGCAGATTACTGCAGTAGGGGAGTTGGCAATGACTAAATTGCCAGAAATCATTCATAGTTCATTCATTCATTTATTCCTCTCTCTCTTTCCTTCCTTCTCCCCCCCCCCCCCCCCCCCCATTCATCCCTCCATCCTGATACAGTGTGGGACAAAGTGAGGAGGGAGAAAAGGCCGCGAGTCACAGGAGAAGGTACACGCCCCAAAATGTACACGCCCCAAAATTCACCCGCTTCCTCCTCTGATCCCGACGCCGAAAATTAATAATAAAATAAAAAATATACGGACGGCGTCTGTTAATACGAGGTGATTGTTGCTATGCAACCCAATGAAATATAAACCAGTAACCGAGTCGACATGCTGCTGATCTAAATGTTCTTTTATTAATTTATGTTTATTGTTTAATTGTTAAATTAATAATAATAATAACAATAAATAATAATAGTAATAATGATAATAATAATAATAATAAATAATAAAATAATAACAGTAATAAAATAATAATAATAACAGTAATAATAATAATAGTAATAATAATAATAGTAATAATAATATAATAATAAGTAATAATAAAATAATAATAACAGTAGTAATAATGAAAATAAAATGATAATAGTAATAATTATAATTAATAGCCATTTTAAAATGAACAGGTTTTTTCATTGAATATGAAAAAATAAAATCAATAAACCAAATATAAAAAATGTATTTTAACACTAATAAAACAGTAATAATAATAATGTTATTAATGTTGTTATAATAATAAATCAATTCTGATATTAAATCCAGTAATGATGATAATAAAAATAATATAAACACAAATAATAATCAAATTAACAATAATTATTATAATAAATAGTGAATAATACATAATAGTAATAATAATTATGATAATTAAAATAATAATAATGACAATAATAATAATAATAATAGTTTTTAAATTAATGTTTTTTTGTGTATTATAATATAAACTTAATAAAGCAAACATAATAAATGTAATTTATTAATAATAAAAGTACAAAAAATTATGATGCTAATATTAAAAAATAATACATCAGTAATAATAATACAAGCATTAATAAAAAATATTTACAGTAATAATAATAACAATAATATTAAAAATAATTACTCTTGTGATCATTATTATCAGTACATACTTTAATACCTGCAGAACTAAATTCATCCTTTATTCATTTCTTCCTCTTTCTCTTCTTCCATCCTGCTGCTCCTCAGTATGAGCTGGTGCCCGTCAGACCTTCCTCAACCTCACGTGGAGGAGATGAACACCAGGAGGTAAAAACCACACGCAGCATTAGCTAAAACAATGCTAAAACTCTTATACACACATAAATACACACCAGCCAGTACATTTCAGAACACAACTGCATGGATTCTCTTCCACTCGGCTGTAGGATCAAAGGAGCAATCAATTTCTCAGGTTCAGGTTTCCTTCTATAAATGAACATTAACAGCCACCCACTGGGCCTGAAACAGGAGTCCAGCAGTAGTGTGCTTAATACCGCTCGAGTCGATCCCTGGTATTGCACATTGTGATCTGAGGCTTGTGTGCAGCCGCTCAGTCGTTTCACAAACATAAACATTCTGTAAGCTGGTGTGGCTCCACGGCTGAGCCGTTCCTGCTCCTAGACGCTTTAGCTTTAAAATGAACCAGGCGGCTGTTCTCTCACGGCCGAAATTACAGAGAACGATCGTCCACGGTTCAGCGTTCTGCTGAAGACGACGCTGGTGGAGCCGATGGTGTAAGAGGAGGTGAGATACACTTCACTTCCTCTTCTGGCTTCGGTGGACACGTCGAGCGTCTGTGTGTGTGTGTGTGTGTGTGTGTGTGTGTGTGTGTGTGTGTGTGTGTGTACGCTAGCAGACGTTTCTCCATTCTCATCATTCTCATCGTTCAGCATGACTGACATTCTCATTTACATCTCAGAACCTACAGACAGGTAAGATTCCACCGTGAGTGTGTGTGTAGGTGTGTGTGTAGGTGTGTGTGTGGGTGTTTCATGAATTCTAAAAATGCAGGAAATAAATTTAAATCATTTGTTAGTAGAATTTTACTTTATTTCTATAGTTCATTCTGTATAGCAGACGTTTGGGATGAATTAGAACACCCATCGTGAGCCAGGCCTCATTTTTCAGCCTCTCTTTTAATGGATTTGGGCACAAATTCCAACACACACATTCCAAAACCTTCTTATTTACGAGCCAGGCTTTCTCATCGGACATCAGTGCCTGGGAGTAGAAATGCTTTTCGGACTGAATGGGCACGAATTCCCACAGACGCACTCCAGATTATCATATTTATATCGGCCGGTCGTACTGAGCCGTCGGCCTGTGGGTAGAATTGTGCAGGTTGAGTCTGGCCAGACCGCAGTGTCACATCCTGTTGAGTGTGTGCGTGTGTGTGTTTGTGTGCGTGTGTGTGTGTGTGTGTGTGTGAATATACAAAAAGGCAGAAGGTAAATTAAAGTATTTACAGTAGAATTTTACTCAATCGAACCTTGACTTTATTCTGTATACCAGACATTTGGGATGAATTAGAACACCCAATGTGAGCCAGGCCTCATTTTTAAATTAACGGTAAAACCTTGGAGGCGATCACTTGTCCACGCGGGTCGTATAGGTGTTGGATAACCTTTCTTCACCTTTCTTATCCAGATGAATTAGAAGACCCATTTTTTAATGGATTTGGCACAAATTCCAACACACACATTCCAAAACCTTCTTATTTACGAGCCAGGCTTTCTCGTCAGACATCAGTGCCTGGGAGTAGAAATGCTCCTCCTGAATGGGCACAAATTCCCACAGACGCACTCAAAATTATTATATTTATATCGGACTGAGCCGTCGGTCTGTGGGTGGAAGCTGAGCGGCTGGTTCACATCGTGCAGGTCGAGTCTGGCCAAACCGCACAGTGTCACATCCTGTTGAGTGTGCGTGCGTGTGTGTGTGTGTGTGTGTGTGTGTGTGTGCGTGCATGCGTGTGTGTGTGTGTGTGTGTGCATGTGTGTGTGTGTTCGTGCGAAATTTCAAAAAGTTAAATTAAAGTATTTACAGTAGAATTGTACTTAATTGAGTAACCTTGATTTCATTCTGTACACCAGAAGTTTGGGATGAATTAGAACACCTACTGTGAGCCAGGCCTCCTTTTCAAACCATTAAACTGCTCGGCACAAATTCCAACACATACATTCCAAAACCTTCTTATTCACGAGCCGGGCTTTCTCATCAGACGTCAGTGCCTGGGAGTACAAATGCTCCTCGGACTGATTCAGCACAAATTCCCACAGACGCACTCCAGATTATTATTATTATTATTATTTTAATTCTCTAATTCTCTACCAGGATTTGAGAATTTTAGCTCTCACTGTGGTTCTGTGAAGCCCTGGAGACCTAAATACTGAGATGTAGGAGGCGATTGGGCTCTCGAGTTCGAATCTCAGCCGTGCTGTAGACCTCACGAAGCGCCCAGACAGCAGAATTGGGCGTGTCCTGCAGAGGGAAGGTTGAACGGGTTCCTCGTTGCGGCGTCTGCACAGGAGTTGGTTGATTCGTGGATGGCGGTGACTCTCCGTACGCTGTACTGCTGTCCGTCGGGGTTGGACGGGTCACCCTGCGGTCAGGGTGGGGGTTGGGCCACCCTGTAGAACCGTTATAGCTCTCACTGTGGTTCTGTGAAGTCCCCTCGAGTATGAATCTCAGCCGTGCTATCGATGCCCAGGGGAGGGAGGGCCACGCCTTTCGGTGAGGGCAGGATGTCCAAGATGAGTCTAAATTTGCCTTATTAATTATTTATTAACGGTTAAACCTTGGAGGCGATCACTTTTCCACGCGGGTCGTATAACCTTTCCTCACCTTTCTTATCCAGACGAATCAGAAGACCTATTTTTTAAAGGATTTGGGCACAAATTCCAACACACACATTACAAAACCTTCTTATTTTAGAGCCAGGCTTTCTCATCAGATATCAGAGCCTGGGAGTAGAAATGCCTTTCGGACTGATTCGGCACAAATTCCCACAGACGCACTCCAGATTATTATTAGTATTATTTCAGACCTGTTTGAACTTTTTGACCCGGATGTCGCTTCTTGGCTCCGAGCCTCCTGTGCCGCTCGGGGGTCGTATAGGTCGTATAGGTGTTGGATAACCTTTCCCCCTGAGCGAATAGGCGAGTGTGTTGGCGCCGCAGTGACGTCTACTTCCTCCCGTCTGCAGTTACAGTCTGGACGGTTTGGACGACGAGCAGCCGGAGAAGAATTCGGCTGACGGGCGCTCGGCTCGGTCCGGGATGGAGAGAGAAGATCGCGGATCTCTGGCGTCTCTCACCGAGGAGGAGCGTGAGGACAACATGGGGGAGAACAGCAGCCTGGACAGTCAGGTACACACACACACACACACTGTGTGTCAAAAGTATTGGGTCGCCCTTTCAAATGACTGAATTTATCTGTTTTCCGGCCACAAAAGTAACTAACAGGTTTAATAAATCAATCACATAAAGCAGCCGTACAGATGCTTTCATCTTTCACCTGAACCGGCACAAATCCCCACAGACACACTTCAAAGCCTTTTTAAGACGGCTCATGGTCAGGTGTCCGGATACTTTTGACCATGTAGTGCATGTAGGGAGCTATAGAGGAGCGATATTCACCGTTTCCCACAATATGAAGGACGCCGCTCTTTACGAATCTTTACTTACACACAAAAAAGTATGTGGACGCCCCTCCGAAACGGCCGAGTTTGAGTCTATACGTGCCTTCAAATTGGTGGCAACAGTCTGGGGAAGGTCCAGCCTGTGGTTCATGAAGCCAGACATGGTTCCATGGGGTCGGTGTAGAGGAACCCTAGTGGGGTCGACATGACGGAGCCCTCAACTTCAATAGACAGTGAATAAATGGGCACAAATTCCCACAGACACACTTCACAGCCTCGTGAGACGCCTCGCAGAAGAGCGGCTTGTTATTTAAAGCAGCTCATGGTCAGGTGTCCGAATACTTTTGACCATATAGTGCATGTAGGGAGCTATAGCGGAGCGATATTCACCGTTTCCTACGTTTGGATATATCCAAATGTGAAGGACGCCGCTCTTATCGTTCCTTATCTTTACGTTTACAGCGACACACAGAAAAGTATGTGGACGCCCCTCTGAAAGGGTCGAGTTTGAGTCTATACATGCCTTCAACTTGGTGGCAACAGTTTGGGGAAGGTCATTCAGTTCCAGCCTGTGGTTCATGAAGCCAGACATGGTTCCTTGGGGTCGGTGTTGAGGAACCCTAGTGGGGTGGACTTCACAGAGCCCTTAACTACAATAGAGAGTGAATAACTGGGCACAAGTTCTCACAGGCACGTTCCAAAGTGAGGTGGAGGGCACTGAGGAAGGCCAACCATCACAAAGCGATGTGGGGAGGGAGTCAGTCGGATCTAAGTTTAGTGTTTTTGAGGATTATAGCTCTCACTGTGGTTCTGTGAAGTCCCGAAGAGTCTTCAAATACGTTAAATACTGAGACGTAGGGGGGCGTAGGGGGGCAACTGGGCTCTGTCGACCTTGCAAGGTTCCCATACAGGAGGATTGGCCGTGCCCTGCGGAGGGTAGGTTGAACGGGTTGTGGCGTCAAGAGTGAAGGAGAGTGAAGGGCATGGAGGAAAGCTGACCCATGTGTGCGGCCAACCATCACAAAGCCATGATGTAGTGTTTTGTTTTTGTTTGTTTGATTAACTCTGCCCTTGGTAAAGAGACCACTGGTTGCATGTGAATGGAACCACGTAGTCCATTAGGTGTGTGTGTGTGTGTGTGTGTGTGTGTGTGTGTGTGTGTGTGTGTGTGTGTGCGTGTGCGTGCGGCATTACTGACGTATTATTTCTGTTGTGTTCCACAGAGGTCCGTCCAGGATGTGAGAGGCGCTTTCGTTCCCCCGCACACCCTCACCAAATCTGTGTCCATGTCGGCCATCAGTCCCAGAGATCTGGATGGTGAGTGGGTGTGTGTGGGTGTGTGTGGGTGTGGGTGGGTGTGGGTGGGTGTGGGTGGGTGGGGGTGGGTGGGTGTGGGTGTGTGTGGGTGCAGTTCTGACTTAGTTCAGCTGTTCTGGGTTCAGCTTTTGGGATTTTAACATGAATAAAGAAGCAGGAATCCCGGCGTCCGTACTGACCCCAGATCAGCTGAGATGGAGTCTGAGCGGGTGCGATAGGCTCGGCTTCCTCAAAGCATCATGGGTAAAAATCTCGGATGCCTTCAGGAATCTCGACCCACAATGCAACTGGTTTTCCTTTTCCACCCGAAGAACTTTTCAGCCAGTAAATGAGTGTTCCTCAGAACCTCACAACATCTAATAGATCCCTCACACGCTCCATCAGATCCACATCTAATAGATCCCTCACACGCTCCATCAGATCCACATCTAATAGATCCCTCACACGCTCCATCAGATCCACATCTAATAGATCCCTCACACGCACCATCAGATCCACATCTAACAGATCCCTCACCCTCACACACACCATCAGATCCACATCTAATAGATCCCTCACCCTCACACACACCATCAGATCCACATCTAATAGATCCCTCACCCTCACACGCTCCATCAGATCCACATCTAATAGATCCCTCACACGCTCCATCAGATCCACATCTAATAGATCCCTCACACACTCCATCAGATCCACATCTAATAGATCCCTCACACGCTCCATCAGATCCACATCTAATAGATCCCTCACACGCACCATCAGATCCACATCTAATAGATCCCTCACCCTCACACGCACCATCAGATCCACATCTAATAGATCCCTCACACGCACCATCAGATCCACATCTAATAGATCCCTCACCCTCACACGCTCCATCAGATCCACATCTAATAGATCCCTCACCCTCACACGCACCATCAGATCCACATCTAATAGATCCCTCACACGCACCATCAGATCCACATCTAATAGATCCCTCACCCTCACACGCTCCATCAGATCCACATCTAATAGATCCCTCACCCTCACACACACCATCAGATCCACATCTAATAGATCCCTCACCCTCACACGCACCATCAGATCCACATCTAATCGATCCCTAAGAGGAGGAACACTGGGAATCATTTCTGGCTGAACTGTTTTAGGAGTCACATGGTATCACCTGGTATCACCTGGTATTTTGAAGGTCCGGTCACAGTCACGTCTCGCCCCTCTTGCCTGCGTCTGGTTTGGCACGCGTTAACCCCCCCCCCCCCCCCCCCCTCAACCCCCCCCGTGTGTTGGTTGGGCCGCGCTGCTCTTCTGCTGTGCTGGTGTGTTTTTGTTTATTTGGACTGGGGTTTGGAACCTCTCCCCTCCTCCTCTAAACCCTGGATGTGGCACGGTCCCCCTCTGCACCCCACCCGAGTGCACACTGTTTTCGGGAGTGGCCTCCCAGCTCGACTCAGTAACGACTGTCTGATCTGGTCTCTCTCCTGCCCGTCGTCATGGAAACCCCGCAGCCGCCGGACGGTCCCGACCCAAGCGGCGAGTGAGCTTCTCCTTCAGCATCTCGCCCCTCCTGCCCAAACCTAAACCCCGCGTTGCTTTCGGCTACTCGTCCAGCGACGATGAGGAGGCGGCCAGTAAGTACTTACATCTCCCAGAATGCCTGGCGTGGACACGCCCTAACCCCCCCTCACACACACACACACACACCTGACTGTACCTCATTTTTACAAGCATTATATGGACACCTGACCAAGACCTTGTCAAATGTTGACAAACAGCATCAGCTGAAATCTTCTACAGGACCACTACACCCCCAGCTACAGAAACTCTACCCCAGCATGGAGCTGAACCACATTAAGAACCATCATCTCAGGTTTAAATCAGGATTAAGGTAGTGGTTAAGACACACAGTTGGGCCCCTGAGCAAGGCCCTAAACCCTCAATTGGTCAAACTGTGTTTAGTCACGGCTGTAATTCGCTTTTCATCTCGTGAATCGATCTGCCGGAGTTTCACCAAGGGCCCAGAAACAACTTATCCACTAAGTCACAAAAGATCCCAATAATTCCAGTTCCAATAAAAAATCCAGTAAAATTCCACCTGCACCCCCTTTTCCCTAATTGTAACAGAATATGGTGCATATCTGCATTTTTACCAAATATTTTGTTTATATTTATTATTAAAATGTAAGATGGGACAAAAATCTTATTTTTGTTGTACTAAAGAAAAAATGTTTTAGCTGTATTTTATTTTCTACAAATAATAATAGTAGTAGTAATAATAATAATTAATTAATAATAATAATATATTATTATTAACAATAATATAAATTATTATTAATAATATGATTTAAAAACAATAATATAAATTATTAATAATAATATTAATTAATAACAATAAGTAGTTAATAATAATATAAACTATTAACAGTAATATAAATTATTTATAATAATAATAATATACATTAATAACAATAGTGTAAATTATTAATAATAATATAAATTCATATAAATACAATAAATTAATAATAATATATAAATTAACATTATTACTATACATTAATAGTAATGAAATAAATTATTAATAATAATCTTATTTTTAATTAATAACAATATAAAAAATTATTTATAATACTATAAATTAAAAATAATAATAAAAATATAAAGTGATAATAATATAACAATAAAAATATTAACTGGCAGTAATTGTAACATTAATAGTAATAACAATAACAGTACTAATTATAATACAATATTGGTAATAAAAATAATAATAATAATAATTTAGTTTTGAGTATTATAATATTATTATATTATTATTGTATTAATTATTATATTATTTTTTATTATTATTAATATTATTTTGCTCAGCAGTTTTAACTACATTATTTGATTTTTCTCTGTTTTTCTTTTTTTTTCAGATTTGGGATCATTGATGAGTGTGTCAGGGTCTCTGGAGCGCTGGTACGAACACACTGCGGTGTATTAATTATTCCTTCCATTTACTGTCCTTTTACTTTAATCCTGGCATGATCGTCCTCCTCTTTTTTATTTATTTATTTATTTATTTATTTTTATACATTTTTTTATTTATCTGGGGTGGCTCGGTGGGTAACACTGTCACTTCACAGTATGAAGGGCCTGGGTTCGATGCCCAGGTGGAGCGGTCCGGGTCCTTTCTGTGTGGAGTTTGCATGTTCTCCCCGTGTCTGCGTGGGTTTCCTCCGGGAGCTCCGGTTTTCCTTTGTTTACACAATTATTTCCTCTTTGTTTCTGTTTTTACTTTCTCTGTTTCACTTCTTACTTTCGTTTGGTTTGGTTTCTCACCCCCCCTCCCCTTGTCTCACCCCCCCCCAGTATATCGGAGGAGGATCCGGCTCCGTTACGAACCGACACCGAGATCAAGGGGACCAAAGTGAGCCGAACCTTCAGCTACCTGAAGAACAAGATCAAGAAGAAGGTTCGTCCTCCTCCTTACTTTATCAGTGATGCTGAGCCCCCAGCTCACGGTCAGCATTCCGATTCAGATCTCAGGAGCTCGGCGATGCACATTTGAAACTCTGTGGTGTGTGGTCTTGTGGCTGAGCTGTTGTTGCTCCTTGATTCCAGCTTGTGCTGCACGGTTTTCTTGCCAGGTTGAGGAGACGTGTGTGGGGATTTGGGTGTATCTCGGAACACACCTTCCGTCAGAGACCCGTGTTGTGTTGCTAGCGCCCGGTTGCTATGTGTAGGTGGTGCAGACGCTGTAGGTTTGTGCAGCTCTCAAAACTGCAGCTGCAGCTCGGCGTGGGGAAGTCGGGCAGGAAACAGAAGCGTGCAGAGGTTTCGTTCTGCACACACACACACACACACACACACACACACACACACGGTACTCGGGTCGAACCTCGGGCCTCGATCAGAACCTTCCGGTCCCACCTCAGACGGGCGTTGGACGGACTCGGGTCCGAGCGCCGCGGGTCTGACTGAACAGAAGAGCAGCTCTCAGGAACGGTCGGGTCGGTTGAAGTGTTTCATGAGACCGCGACCACACACACACACACACACACACACACACTTCCTGTGTCTGTTCGGGCGCTGTGCCAGCATGGGAGCTGCAGCGGTGTGTGTGTAGAGGTTTGCGATGTCCGCGCTGAGCAGGTTCGTGCCACACAGCCGATCGCTGAAGTTACCCAGAGGTGCAGAGGTGGGTCACTCCAGCGCTTGTACAACGGAAGTTTGTTGTTGTTGTTTTTTTTTTGGGGTGTGTCACGTTTCGCTTCGTGTTTTTCGATCGAGGATGTTTGGATGTTTGGTACTCGGATCGTTTTCTGATTTACATTTTGATGTTTATTAGATTATTAGATTATTAGATGTTTTAGAGAAGTGCTGGACGATCTGGAGTTTAATTTCTGTATAAATGTTGCTGTTTCCTTCAGGTTTTCTTTCTCTTGTGCGTTTTATTTGTTTTTGGAACAAAGTTACCCAACACCTAGATCACTCCTGTCGAAGAAAAGGGTTTAAAATCCTCTCCTAATTATTTTTCTGTTTTATTTCTTTATTTTCTCCCTATATTATCGCGGTCAATTGAAGTCTGATTGAAGTCGAGGTGGGTATATCGCTGCTCACGCCTCCTCCCAGCCCTTAGCGGAACCCTTTTCCACCCATGCATTCTGCACAGGCACCTCTATCTGCCAGTCAGGGTCCTTATACAGCGTTTAAAGACCCCGCCCACATAGTCTGGTCATCCCACCCTAGCAGAAACGTGTCTGCTGCAGGCACTGCCAGTTATGCCCGCTAGATGGTGCCCAGCTGACCGGTGGCAACGCCGAGGAGTTCAGAATCTCGGCGCTGGTGTGCTAGCGGAATATCCCGCTGTTGTTAAATTCAAGTTTCAGTCAATGTAGGTGTCGAGGTGTGATAAATCAGTTAAATAAAGAAGACTATAAGCTTCCAAATTTGCAGCAACAGTTTAGGGAAGGTCCTTTCTTATTCCTGTGCACAGAGCGAGCTCTATAGCGACAGACTTACCAGCTTTGGAATGAGACGGAACATCAACCCGAGGCTTTTTTGACCAGCCGTACGAGTGCCGTCCTCTTTTACCTGAACGGGAACACATTTCCACAGACATACTTCAAAGCCTTGTGCAGCAACAGTTTAGGGAAGGCCCTATTAAGACATGAAGAAAAGCTCAGCGTCCTGCACAGACGCGACAGCTCTGGGATGAATCGGAACATCAACTGAGGCCGTACAAATGCTGTCATCTTTTGACTGAACGGACACAAATTCCCACAGACACACTCCAAAGTCTTGTGAGTAAGAAGCTTCTCAGAAGAGCGGCTGTCGTTCTAGCCGAGATGATCACACAGACGTCGCTCTGTTTTAATGCTGTTTGTTTTTGAAGCAGGACTCAGACGGTCAGGCGTCCCAACACTTTTGACTCAGTAGTGAATGTAAGTGTTAGGACTAAATAAAGATGGAGGATGTTACGCTCTGGCTGAGCTGCAGTTCTGTTTAAGCTGTGCTGCTTCCTTCCTCTTACTGTGAGAGACAGAGCGGTTGAGTAATGGTGGTGCACGACTGCTTCTGCTGGGGTTTGAAACGGGATGTCCGATGATGTCACATTAAACAGTGTCCACATACTTCTGGTTGTGTGTGTGTGAGTGTGTGTGTGGTTGTGTGTGTGTGATTGGTGTGATTGTGTGTGTGAGTGTTAATGGTTGGAGCGTTCTGCCCATGAGTCCACTGCGTTCCGGTCGGTCAGGGTGTGTGTGATTGTGTGTGTATGAGAGAGTGCGTGAGAGAGTGTGTGTGTGTGCGTGAGAGAGTGCATGAGAGAGTGTGAGAGTGTGTTGACAGTGTGTGTTAATGGTTCTGCCCATGTGTCCACTGCGTTCCGGGCGGTCAGGGTGTGTGTGATTGTGTGTGTGTGTGTGTGTGTGTGTGTGTGTGTGTGTGTGTGTGTGTGTGTGTGTGTGTGTGTGTGAAAGAGTGCGTGTGAGAGTGCATGAGAGAGTGTGTGTGTGAGAGTGTGTGAGAGAGTGTGTAAGTGTGTGACAGTGTGTGTTAATGGTTCTGCCCATGTGTCCACTGCGTTCCGGTCGGTCAGGGTGTGTGTGATTGTGTGTGTGTGTGTGTGTGTGTGTGTGTGTGTGTGTGTGTGTGAAAGAGTGCGTGTGAGAGTGCATGAGAGAGTGTGTGTGTGAGAGTGTGTGAGAGAGTGTGTAAGTGTGTGACAGTGTGTGTTAATGGTTCTGCCCATGTGTCCACTGCGTTCCGGTCGGTCAGGTGTGTGTGTGTGTGTGTGTGTGTGTGTGTGTGTGTGTGTGTGTGTGTGTGTGTGTGTTCTCGGCATCCTCGATATATAAAGCCTGCTCGACCGAGGTACACGTGCATGTTCGTCCCCTACATTTATAATGTGAATAAGTATTCGCCCCCTTCCTTCCTGCCTCTGCGTATCTGTTGCAGTTCAGTACAGGAGTGATACGTGTGCTGGATAACTTTGTTCCTCTATTAAATAAGATGTGTTGGGTTTTTGTGCTGCCTGATGTTTCTCAAGGGCACTGGACCCACTGTGACCCTGGTCAGAATGAAGTGGGTATTGAAAATAAATAAAAAAACAGTGCTTCTACCTGTGTGTGTGTGTGTGTGTGTGTGTGTGTGTAGGAGAAGGATCGGGATAAGAACAAGGATGGTAAAGAGAAGGAGAAGAGGAGCTCCTCTGGGCACCTGTTTAGCTCCGCCCCCGCCCCGCCCACCAGCACCTGCGCACAGTGTAACCGACCAATTGGCTCCAAGGATGCTCTCACCTGCACGAGTAGGATCAACACACATCACACGCATTAACACACACACACGGTCACACCTTAACACACACACACACATACCAACACAGACACACACCTCTCTCTACTGTGTGTGTGTGTGTGTGTGTGTGTGTTCAGACTGTATTGCATCGAGTTGCATCACCAGTGGTGGACATGTGATCACCGCTCACTCCACCCACACACACACACACACACACAGATGGAACCTCACACACACACACACACACACAGATGGAACCTCACACACACACACACACACACACACACACACAGATGGAACCTCACACACACACACTCCTGCAATGCACATAATTACACACACTCACCAGAACTACACACATGCTTCTGAGATAGGCACAACTACACTCACACACACACACATTTGTAATACACACTGTCCTACACTACACACTCTAATACACACACACTTATATGATACACACTCTCCAGCAGGACACACACACACTTATGTAATACACACACTCTAGCAGTACACACACACACATGATACACTCCTGTGATACACACACACATTTGTTATACACACACTCTCCTGCAGTACACACACACACTTATATGATACACACACACACTCCAGCAGTACACACACACACACACTTATATGATACACACACTCTCCTGCAGTACACACACACACACTTATATGATACACACACCTGCAATAGACACACATACACTTATGATACACACACACACACACTTATGTGATACTCCTCTGTAGTACACACACACACACTAACTGTGATACACACACACACACACACACACACACACACACACACTTATGTTATACACACACTCTCCTGCTGTACACACACCTGCAATAGACACAACTACACACACACACACTTCTGTGATATTAAACCTATTTTTTAATGATTATTTATTATTTTGATTGTTTTATTAATGATTTATAATTTATCGTACCCAGACTGCAGCGTTTGTGTGCATAAAGGCTGCAGGGACGGGCTGCCCGTGTGCGCCAAAGTGAAAATGAAGGTAGGATACAGCGCCGCCGCTCGTTTCCTGTCGAGCTCGTTTTGTTCTTCTCGTTTATTCCTGACTGCAGTTTGTTTTCTTCTTCAGCTGCAGCAGCAGCAGCCGCAGACGGTTCCAGATTCGGCCGCATTTCCGGGACCTGCAGCCAGGGGGAAACGTAAGTGTGCTGTGTACGGGGTTCAAACGCCCGCTACTCAATCCACATTTCATCAGTATTTGTTATACTGTGAGGTCTTTGTTAGGGATGGTCACTGTAACAGGTTGAGTACTCGAACCGTAGTGGGCAGGTGTCACCCAGTGTTCCCAGTATCGCTAAACGTTGTGCTAACACTCAACACCCAAGAGCTCCTGTAAGGAAGGCGGGAAGATTCGCGACTGCATCGCTGACCCCTGCTGGCTGACTGGAGGAATACACAGTGCGCACCGCGACCCTCCTCATATCCGCCGTGGATTTCTGTGTCTGAGGGAGCGGGTGCTAGTCTGAGGCCCTAATCAGCCCCGCTGGGGTGCAAGCGGCGAAGGAGCTGTAGTGGGAATCAGATATGACTAAATTGGTGTGTTTTAACTCCTGTTTTGTGTTTGTTCAGCGGCGTCGGCGCGGGACCGCCCCTGGTCGACCATCTTGGTTCCTGAGGACCCAGGAGCCCCTCCCGTCCCCCCGCCCCGGAGAAATCCCGCCGTCATGTCGTTTCCCAGCAACCCTCTGTCCAAGAGCATCTCCATCAGCAACATCGCGGGGTAACGCGGCCTATAAGTGCTTAGCGGGCGCCTGGGTGGCGAACACGCCCATTCCTGTCCAGATATGTGAACAGTTTGGGGAAGGCCTCGTTATTTCCTCCAGTATGACCATTCCCCTGTGCACAAAGCCAGTGTTCTGAGGAGGAACTATACAGAGCGCCGACCGGCGTTCTAATTCAACAGGTGTGTGACTGAATCGGCATAAATTCCCACAGGCACACTCCAAACTCTGGTGCAAAGCCGTCCCAAATAGTCTACAGTTAGCAGTTTCAGCAGTTTCAGTCTTAGCAGAGCTGTCGAGCTGTCGACCTGGCCAACACGACCGGCCGTGTCTGAGGGAGGGAAGGTTGGACAGGGCCTCCGGGACTGGTCCGGACCACTGTGTGAGTAGTGGGAGGCGGGGTCGCAGGGATATGCCTCTGTGTGGGGAGAACAGAGGAGAGGTAGTGCAAGCAACAGCTGAGTCGGGAATCGGAAATGACTAAATTTGGAGGGGCGGGGGGGTATCCGGACACCATACAATGAGCTACAGGCATTTGTAGGGTGTCTGTGGGAATTTGTGCCTATTCGGTCAAGTACCTGTTAAACTAGAAGGCCTTGGTCACAATCAGCGCTCTGTATAGGTTCTCTACAGCAGTTTGGGGAGGTGGCCTTCCCTAAACTGTTGGCACATATTCGGATAGGAATGGGCGTGTCTCAATACTTTTTGGATGCGCTGGTGTTCGTCATATTTTGCTAATTCAGCATTAAACATTGACTGATCTGATCTGATCTGATTAGTATTGATCCTATTAGATAAAATTTGGGGGTGGTGGGGGGGTACACAGTGTTCCTCCTGGTAGAAACGCGCTCCTCTTCTGCTCCGTTTCAGGCAAGCGGACGACGCCCCGCTGAAGACGCTGAAGTTTCTCTCTCAGTCCACCGACTCGCTGAACAAACTGTGCAGAGTGAACGAATCCACCGAGTCTCTGGCAGACGAAGGTAAGAGGATCAGGGCCGGTGGTGCGAAAGTACGTGGACGCCCCTCTGAAATATTCCAGGGTCGAGGTCCAGGACTTCAGCCACATAAAACACCCTCGGGTAGAATTGGAATGCTGATTGTGGGCTGGGTCTGAATCCATCTAAATAATAACACAAAAAACACTAAGTTCAAATCTCAGCTCTGCTACCGGTCGGCCCCCTAGTAGGCACGATTGGTAGTGCAGGCAAAATCGGCCGCTAGTTTTCTGGGGGGGGGGGGACTAAAAAGTGGGCGGGGTCTTCGAGGCTGTGTAAGGACCCTGGTTAGTATCCCGAGGTGCCTGTAGAGAAGTGGAGGAATGTGGAGATCAGGGCGTGACTCTCCATGAGCGAGACCGACCTCACACACCGATCCACCAAAGTACGGGCGAATAAGAAGGGGTCGGTGGAGCGCTCATGCGTCAGAGGGAGGGCGTGTCACCATCAAGGTCTCCAGCAGATGAAGAGGAATTGGCTACGACTAAATTGGGAGAAAAAGGGGGGAAAATATGAGCTATTTTGTCTGCTTCTACCGTCTGCACCGCCGGTCGTGCCCACTAGGGGGCGCCCAGCCGATTGGTAGCAGTGCTGAGATTCGAACTCGAATTATTCCAATTATTTTAAATAGCAAAGAAGAAAAACAAAAAATGATCAGGTGTCCACATACTTCTGGAACACCACTGTGAACTTTAAAGCTGGAAAGTAAACGAAGAACGCTGGAGAACCTAATAAAGATCATCTAGATTTCGGGACACGGTTTGATTTTCCTCGCAGGTACGGAGCTGACGGACGTTCACCTGATGGCCGAGTTCGAGGCCGACGCGAGAGACCTGGAGGCCGATTCCTGGAGCTTAACGGTGGACAAGAAGTTCCTCAAACAGCTGAAGAAAGACGTGATCAAGAGGCAGGACGTCATCTACGGTAAGCGAGGAGCCCAAAAAACAAAGATCTCGTTCTGTAAATGTGTCACCGTCGGCATTCCCGTTCACGCCTGTCGTTCTCAGAGCTGATCCAGACCGAGCTGCACCACGTGCGGACCCTGAGGATCATGGCGGACGTGTACAGCAGAGGCCTGCAGAAGGAGGTGCAGGTGGAGGTGCAGACGCTGGACAAGATGTTTCCGGTGCTGGACGACCTGCTGGAGCTTCACACCCAGTTCCTCAGCAGGCTGCTGGAGAGGAGGAGGACGAGCGGAGAGGGGAACGAGGGAGGGTTCGTCATCCGCAGGATCGGGGACGTGGTGCTGGATCAGGTAACGGGTTTTCACCCTATATCCACCACCTGTTAGCCGTGCTATCGACCAGCCGGGCGCCCACACGAGAGAGGGATTGTCCAGCTCTGTGTGGGAGGGAGAAGGTCTAAAAATATTGCTGTGCCTCATTAGCACCACCTGCTGGCTGATTCAAGCACTGCACCTGCAATTTCTGAGACTCCTCTACAGGCAGGTGGAACGATACCCACGGGAACTGGGTATGACTCGACTGGGAAGCGACTGACTGACTAACACTCTCCAAAAAAGTTGGGACAGGGAAAGTTGGATAAGTTAAATAAGAGTGAAAAGCTGATTGAATATGAAACGTTCCACATGAGGGAACAGGTGAGGGAACCCTGGAGACTCACTCTGTACAAGTAATGATGAATTATGGCTCACCACTGTGTTCCAAACTCAATCAGTTCAAAAAGAACATCCTCCAAAGCAAGATTGTGAATATTTCTGGTGTTTGACCATCTACCGTACATAATACTGTGAAAAGATTCAAGGAATCCAGAGACGTCCTGTAGTTCTGTTGGGACCGAGCTCATCTCGGATGGACCAAAAGATGGTACCGGTCGGCTGGCCGCCCCCTATTGGGCACGATCGGCAGTGCAGACAGTGCAACAGACCAAATCGGCCGAAAAGTCTGCTGGGGGGGAAAAGACGGGACTGTACAGAAGTGGCGCCTGTACAGAAGTGGAGGAACGTGGAGGGCGTGTCAGGAGCATATAACCTCCTCATACACCATCGGGGCCTCCAGCAGAGGAAGTGAGAAAGAAATATGAGCTGTTTTAGTCTGCTGTACTGTCTGCACCGCCGGTCGTGCCCACTAGAGGGCGCCCAGCCGACCGGGCGATACCTCCTCTTCTTCTTTTTATTACATTCTATAAAATGTCCCAATATTTTTGGAAATAGTGTTCGTAGGTGTGACAGTTTTGTGATTCAGGACGTGACCCTGCTGCGTATTTTCGGGTCCGCAGTTCCAGAATCTGATCGTATACTAAGTGCACGACATTGTACGTTGTGTCATAAATAATCGGACGGGGTGTTTTTGTATAATCTGTAACGTGTGTGTGTGTGTGTGTGTGTGTGTGTGTGTGTAGGTGACGGGTTCGAACGCCGAGAGGATGAAGAAGGTTTACGGTAAATTCTGCAGCCGCCACAACGAAGCTGTGAACATCTACAAGGAGCTCCACGCCCGGGACAAGCGCTTCCAAGCTTTCATCAAGGTTCTGTATCGTTTAGGCTTGGGACGCTCTTAAAAGTCTTAAAAAGGTCACACAGAGGTTTCATTGCGTCCAAATACTAATGAATTGGGCACAAACTTCTAATGAATGCGTTCAGCTGATTTACCCACACAGAGGAGTGGTTGTAACACCACTCAACAGCTTTGGAATGGATTGGAACGGCATCCAGGCACAAATCCCCACAGAAACACTCCCAATTCCTGTGGAAAGCCTTTCCTGTAGGAAGGAGTCTATGTGGTCTCACCCCCAATTAATGAGTTCAGCTAATAAACCAAAAACACGTTTCTAACAGGTGTATAAAATCAATTCTATAAAACAACGGATGTGCTGTAGCACTTGTAGCAACAGTTTGGGGAAGGACCTGTGTTGTTCCGGCACGATTGTGCCGCCGTGCGACCAAGCAGGACCCATAAAGACTCCCTGAGCCCTGATTTCAGCACCACTCAACACCCTTGGGATAAATTGGAACGGCGCTCCTGCTTTCAGAAAGTGTCCGGGCACAAATTCCTACAGGCACACTCCAAAATCCTTTGATAGAACAAGATGGAACAAGTACTTTAACAACAGTAGCAACAGTTTAGGGAAGGGCCTGTTTTGTCCGAGCATAACTGTGCCCCTGTGTGACCAAACAGGGTCCTGATTTCAGGAGTAGTAGCCGCTAATGAACGAGCTCATGGTCAGGCGTCCGAATACTTTTGGCTGTATGTGCAGTGTGTAGATCCTGTGTGAAATGTGGACTGTGTTCTCATTTACAGAAGATGATGAGCAGTGCGGTTGTACGGAGGCATAGTATTCCCGAGTGTATCCTGTTAGTAACGCAACGCCTCACCAAGTATCCTGTTCTGCTCCAGCGAATCCTCCAGCACACCCGGGGTACCGCACACACACACACACACACACACACCGTAACAACACCGCACTGGTTATGTCCCACGCTCACGGGTCCGTGTGTGTGGTGCTTTAGACCCGGAGGAGGAGCAGGCGGACGTAGCCGAGGCCCTGAGGCAGGTGAAGGAGGTGATAACGGGCGTGGAGTCTAAAGTGAACGAGTACGAGAAGAGGAGGCGGCTGAAGGAGGTGTACAGTCGCACCGACAGCAAGTCCATCATGAGGATGAAGAGCGGTCAGATGTTCGCCCGGGAGGACCTGATCAGGAGGAAGCTGGTGCACGACGGACCGCTGCAGGTCAAGAACGCCGCCGGGCGACTCAAAGGTTCGATACTGACCGTCTGTTACCGTAACGCTGCGTCAGTGACATCACAACGTCACACCTACTGTAAACGTATAGTGTTACAGAGGATTCACTGACGGACTGACTGAGTTGCTGACTGACTGTTACTGACTGTTACTGACTGTGAGCTGCTGACTGAGTTACTGTGAGGTACTGACTGTGAGGTAGTGACTGTGAGGTAGTGACTGATCTGCTGATTGTACGTTTATAACTGACAGACTGACTGTAGATTCTTACAAAATTCTTATAAATTTTCTTTATATTTAGGGATGCATCGATACCATTTTTTCCCAACCGAGTACAAGTACATGTATTTTTGTACTCGCCGATACCGATACCTATTTAGAATGATGCAATCTGGAGCATTATGGGATAGTGTAGTCTTTAGTGTAAAATAGTGCAGTGGAACAGACATCATTGAGAAAGCTTCTGACAAGCTAACGTTAACGTTCATTAATAAACGCACGTAATTAACGTTGTGCACATCATACATGCGATGCGATTCTGCTGATTTAAATATTTACTTTAAAAAGATAATACAGTCCGATCCCATCTGAGCCGATTCTATCAGCACATACATTCGTGGTTCACCTCGGTAAATCGTAAACGACTCTGAGTCGGCTCCCGCTCTGTGGTAATAACCAGTATAATTAAGCCTGAGCTTTATAATGTAAGCGAGTCACACAGAATGTTCTGTAGTATTTGGTGTTTATTTACAACCGCATCGTTTATTATAACAGTAAACACGGAGAGATGACTGAGAAAAGAAACTTACGCTGCGCTTAAAACGAGTCGACTCCTGAATCACTTGTATCGACACTGTGAACAGAGTATTGAACACACACACGTCCTGTAACAGCGGTCGCTGCTTTTGTAACCGGTTATCTTCACTGTTAGCTCTATTTTGAAGGGTTTTTTTTTCAAACGGAACTAAATAACATTAAACGTGCGTGTGAGCGTCGCGGTCAGTGAGAATAATTCAGTCTGTCTCCCGTGGGTGAAAAATGAATTGCTTTAGTTTTAGAAGTAAAAAAAATCTCGTAATGTCACGCCCCCCGGTCAGGTACTCGCGCCCCACAGGTTGAAAATCCCTGCGTTAACGCAGTAACGTGCACCAGGTACACGGTTTTGGATGTTTAGTATCGGAGCCTCGTTTGCGAGTACGAGTACGAGTTAATGAGCACGGTATCGGGCCGATACCCGATACTAGTATCGGTACTCATGCATCTCTAATTATATTAAATAAAGAGTAGAAATACTTTCATTACAAAACCTTTCGTGTGTGTGTGTGTGTGTGTGTGTGTGTGTGTGTGTGTGTAGATGTTCAGGCTCTGTTACTCTCAGACGTGTTGGTGTTCCTGCAGGAAAAGGATCAGAAATTCGTCTTCGCCTCACTGGTACAAACAAACGGCCCCGAAACCGAACCGTCCAGATTTATTTATAATTATATATTACTTTATCTCTTCTTTATTTATAATGTTTTTGTTTTATTTTATTTTCTGTATTTTAATTATTATAATTGAAACGTAATTATTTTCTTTATTTATGTTTTCATTTCCTTATTTTATTGTTAATCTTTTGATTATTTTGATTTAAAGTTTATTTTTATTTATTAATTATAATGTTTTTATTTCCCTTCATTTTATTTGTAATCTTTGGATTATTATAATTTTAGCTCAATTTTTTCCATTATTTTTTATTCTTTATTGATAATGTTTTAATTTCCCTTTATTTTATTTTATTTTTTTTAATTTAAACTAATTTTGTCCATTGTTTAAAATGTTTAGTATTTTATTTCCCATTTTCTGATTATTAAAATTTAAACTATTTTATTTATTGTTTATGATTTATTTCATTTTTACTCTTTTGATATTAAACTTGATTTGTATTTATTATTTATGATGTTTTTATTTTAAATACCATTGATTATTATAATTTAAACTTTTATTTATTATTTAAAATATTTTGTATTTAATATTTGATCTTCAGATTAATTTGATTTTAACTCTATTTTTATTTGGTCTAATTAAAGATGTATATATATTTATTTGTAATGTCCTGTGCAGGACCAGCGCTCGACGGTCATCTCCCTGCAGAAGCTAATCGTACGTGAGGTGGCTAACGAGGAGCGCGGTCTGTTCTTCATCACGGCGGGGATCGAGCGGCCGGAGATGGTGGAGGGTCACGTGGGTTCTAAAGAGGAGAGGAACACGTGGATGCAGCTCATACAGGACGCCACCAACTCCATGTGAGGAAACATCTCACCACGTTCATACAGAGGCTCAGGTCCACCACTGACCGCTGATTACTGACCGCTGATCTCTAACCGCTGCTTAATGTCCGCTGATTACTTACCTCTGATAACTGACCCCTGATTACTGACCTCTGCTCACTGACTGCTGATCACTAACCTCAGATTACTGTCCGCTGATTACTGACTCCTTATTACTGACCGCTGATTACTGACCACTAACGGCCGTGCCTTCTCCCCACCAGTCTGTCAGTCCAGGTTCTTTTATACCAGCGCCGCATGACCGAAAGTATGTGGACGCCTCGTTGTGAGCTTCTTATTCACCCCCATTACTGGGAGCAAAGAGGCGGCGTGCCAGCCAGCCAGCTAACCAACTGTGTTTCCAACCACATACTAATAACCATACACTGTACTAAATACGGCAACCTTACCAAACAGTATGGGGATGGACCTTCAGTGCACTGCAGAAATGTAAATAAAGGAGTGAAAACCAGGGGTCCAAATTTGGGCTGTGCTACCAGCCGTCTGGGTGTCTACACATGGCACCCTGTCCAGTGTTTCCTGGTGGAACTGGACCCATTGCGACCCTGACCAGGATAAGGGTGTTGCATGTTCTGACTCATTTTCATGGGTTGTTTCTGCAGAGAAAAGGACGATGATGAGGGACTCCCGAGCGAAAACGAGGAAGATAAGAGGATGCAGGAGAGCCGGGCCAAAGAAATGAGAGGTACATCACTCTCTCACTCACGTTTAATATACACCGTATAGCCAAAAGTATTCGGACACCTGACCATGAGCTTGTCGGACGTTCTGCTTCAAAAACTAACAGTATTAAAACTAGGGATGTCTGTTTTTCAGCAGGTGTGTGTGTGTGTTCTGTTGTGTGTGTGTGTGTTCTGTTATAAATGTGTGTGTGTGTGTGTTCTGTTGTGTGTGTGTTCTGTAATGTGTATGTGTTTTGTTATGTGTGTGTGTTCTGTTTTGTGTGTGTGTGTTCTGTTATAAATGTGTGTGTGTGTGTTCTGTTGTGTGCGTGTTCCGTTGTGTGTGTGTGTGTTCTGTTGTGTGTGTGTGTTCTGTTGCGTGTGTGTGTGTTCTGTTGTGTGTGTGTTCTGTTGTGTGTGTGTGTGTGTGTGTTCTGTAATGTGTATGTGTGTTCTGCTGTGTGTGTGTTATATGTGTGTGTGTGTGTGTTCTGTTGTGTGTGTGTGTTATGTATGTGTGTGTGTTCTGTTGTGTGTGTGTGTGTGTGTGTGTTCTGTAATGTGTATGTGTGTTCTGCTGTGTGTGTGTTATGTATGTGTGTGTGTTCTGTTGTGTGTGTGTGTTCTGTTGTGTGTGTGTGTTATATATGTGTGTGTGTGTGTGTTCTGTTATGTGTGTGTGTGTTATGTATGTGTGTGTGTTCTGTTGTGTGTGTGTGTGTGTGTTCTGTTATGTGTGTGTGTTCTTTTATGTGTGTGTGTGTGTGTGTGTGTGTGTGTGTGTGCACACAGGGAAAATAAGGCAAAATGTAGCAATGGTGCCCTGGTGTGCCACCCGAGTGCCCGTGTTTTTATTTACCCAGGTTTCATTAAAGATGCCCGTGTCAGTGTGAAGAACCTTTCTTACTAACAACAGGCACAAATGAACAGACTCTAAACATTACGGGTCCTTCCCGAAACTGTTTTCCTTGCGGCTAAAAATCATTTTTAATGATGTGTGTGTGACTGTTCTCAGATCAGCTGCAGAAGAAGGACCAGCAGATCGTGGCGCTGCTGGAGGACAAAGTTCGACTGTTCCACGAGCTGTGCGATTGTTCTAACCAGGACGACGTGGCCGCCGTCCGGAACCGGGCGATGTTCAGGGCCACGCCCGATGATGTCACCAGAGGAGAGCCAATCATCAGAGACGCTGTGAAGGAAGGTGAGACGATGAACATCAAGGGAAAAGGAGTGAAACCAGTTATATATAGAATTTTATTGTAGTGAGGTTTAAACGACATGACTGATCTGTCTGTGTGTGTGTGTGTGTGTGTGTGTGTGTGTGTGTGTGTGTAGTTGAGACGTTACAGGAGCTGGTGACCCACGGTTTGGTGGGACAGCAGGCGTGTGTAGGACCGGACGGTTCGAGTGTGTGTGCAGGATCTGTGAGTTTACCACGAAGATCTGAAACGTTCGGGGGATTCGACAGTCACCAGATGAACGTCTCAAAGAGTACGAGTGTGTGTGTGTGTGTGTGTGTGTGTGTGTGTGTGCGCATATGCGTTTTGGTGTAGTTTATTGAGAGTCAGTGTTTATGTGCTTGTGTGTGTGTGTGTCACTGTTTGTATGATTGTGTGTGTGTGTTTGTGTGTGTCACTGTTTGTATGATTGTGTGTGAGTGCATGCACTGTAGTGTGTGTCAGTGTTTGTCTGCCTGTGTATTAGTGTGTATTTGTGTACTTGTGTGTCTGTCTGTGTTTGTGTACTTGTGTGCGTGTGTGTTTGTGTGTGTGTCAGTATTTAAGTGCATTTTTGTGTGTTTGTGTACTTGTGTGTGTGTGTATGAGTGCATGCTCTGTAGTGTGTGTCAATGTTTATGAATTTTGTGTTGTTTAGTGTGTGTGTGGTTTTGTGTTTGTGTATTTGTGTGCGTGTCCGTGTGTGTGTACTTGAGTGTGTGTCAGTGTTTGTGTGCATTTGCATTAGTGTGTGTTTGCATGTGTCTCTGTGTATGCTGTTTTGTGTGTTTAGTGTATTTGTGTGTGTGTGTGTCTGTTGTGTGTACTAATGGACATGTGTGTCAGTGTTAGTGTGCATTTGCATTAGTGTGTGTGTGTGTGTGTGTGTTTGCATGTATGTCTCTGTTTATGCTCATTTGTGTGTGTAGCGTGTGTGTGTATATTGTGTGTTGATGGCCATGTGTGTCAGTATTTGTGTACTTGTGTGTGTGTCAGTATTTGTGTGCTTGTGTGTGTGTGTGTGTTTAATCTTGTTCTCTTTGATCTTTCCTCCCCTACAGGCGGAGATCGGGAGGAAACTGACGACCTGAGAAGAACCGAATCTGACGGCGTTCTCAAGAAGGTGTGTGTTCACCTGGTTCAGTGACAAGGAATCCCAGTAGTAATGTTCTGAAACCTAGTAAAACCTAATAGTAGAAGTGGGGACTGGTGTAGCAGCGGAGGGGCGCAAACCCCATACTAATGCTTTTGATGTTTGGGGTATTCAGGGTCATGTGGTGCGTCTTTTTCTGCGAGTTGTTAACGATAGTATTGTGTAATGACTTGTTTCTTCCACAGGGCGGCAGTGCCAACCTACTGCTGTTACACAAGAGGAATATTGAGGTACGTTCAATACTGTGTGTGTGTGTGTGTGTGTGTGTGTAGTGTTCTATTAAGCTGTATTCTCATCTCTGTTACAGCAGGTTCTCCAAAGTGTTTCCCGCCTTCATGACCTGCTCAGCACCTTACAGGTGAGACACCAACCACACCCCCCCCTCAGCTGGTCAGGGTGATCAGGGTCTCCACTGCTCCTGAACCCATTCTGGTGTTTTGTTTATGTGGTGATTGTTGATGGTGCTGATGTTAATACTGTAGTCAATACATTCTGGTGGCTCCGTGATTGGTATCAGAGGAATTAAAATGGTGTCAGATCATCTCTGTTATCTGTGGATAAAACCCAGTCACGTCTGAAACCGTGTTCGATCGGACCAGTTCCAGTCTCAGGCTGACCACGCCCACTCGACTCCAGTTTGACCAGTAAACTCTCTGTGTGCTCCTCCTCAGGCGGTGGTGGTGCAGCAGGACACGTTCATCGAGGAGCAGCGTCAGACCTCCCCATCACTCCGCCACCCCTCCATCTCCTCCTCGTCCTCCTCCTTCTCCTCGTCCTCCTCCTCCCTGTCGTCACGGCCGAGCTCCCTGATGGAGCAGGAGAAGCAGAGGCAGGAGGAGAAACAGAGGGAGGAGGAGAGGAGGAGGAAGGAGGAGGAAGAGAGGAGGAGGAAGGGGGAGGACGACGAGAGGAGGAGACGGGAGGAGGAGCTGGCCAGGAGGGAGGAGCGACTGATGGCTGTGGAGGAGGAGAACCGGAGGAGGAGCGAGGTCATGCAGCAGGAGCAGCAGGAACTCGGTAACAGGAAGGAGGAGTACCAGAGGGAGCTGCTGAAGCTCCGGGACGATCAGAGGAGGCTGGAGAGGGAGCGAGAGCAGCTCAGTGTTCAGCACATACAGGTCAGCATCACTCCAAAAGTATGTGGACACCAATATTTGTGACTATAACAGTCTCCACTCTTCGGAGAATAAGGCACTGGACCCACTCAGTCTTGTGAGATCAGGTCTTTATTACCTGCACAGGAGCAGAAAAGGACCTTCCCTAAACTGTTTTCCTGCTGTTAGCAAGTATATTTAGGAGAGGTGTCCACATTTGGCCATTTAGTGTATTTCTGTCTGTAGTTAATGAGTTCTGAGGTGTAATACTGTTGTCAATACTATTAATACTGTAATCAATACTGTAGATATTGTAGTCAATACTGTGGATAATACCATAATTATGTAATCAATAATGTAATAAATACTGTCAATATTCTAGTTAATACTGTAATCAATACCATAATTAATACTGTCAACACTGTAGTCAATCAATACTATAGTAAATACTGTAGTCAGTACTGTAATTGACACTCTAAATACTGTAGTCAATACTCTGGATAATACCATATAATACCATAATCTAAACTGTCAATACCAGTCAAATACCATCGATAATGTAATAAATACTCTCAATACTCTAGTCAATAATAAATACTCTCAATACTCTAGTTAATACTGTAATCAATACCATAATTGATAGTCAATTTCAGTTAATCAATACTATAGTAAGTACCATAGTCAATAGTAATCAATAATGTAATAAATACTGTCAATACTGTAGTCCATACCATGGTCAACACTTTATTCAATACCGTAACCGATAATGTCAATACTGTAGTAAATACCGTAGTCAATACTGTAATCAATAATGTAATAAATATTGTCAATACTCTTGTTAATACTGTAATCAATATCATAATTAATACTGTCAATACTGTAGTCGGTACCATAATTGATACTGTCAGTACTGTAATCAGTACTATAGTCAATACCATAGTCAACACTGTATTCAATACCGTTATTGAGGTCAATACTGTAATTGATAGTGTCAGTACTGTAGTCATTATTGTAATCAATACTGTAGTAAATACCGTAGTCAATATTATAATCAATAATGTAATAAATACTGTCAATACTCTTGTTAATACTGTAATCATACCGTAATTTCTGCGTGACCCCTGATAGTTTGGGTAGATGTTCCTCAGACCTTGACTGATCCCACTCTTCCATCCTCTCGCTGTTCCTGTGTTCAGCAGGAGGAGGCCGAGAGGCGACAGCGCGCCTCCTCCACCGCCTCCGAGGACTCCCTGAAGCTCCAGAACCTGGCGGAGGCACCTGAGGGAGCGGAGGTGTTCTCTCGCGCCGACTCCAAACGGAAAGCCAAGAACCTGAACCCCTTCTCCTCCAGCGCTGGTCAGAAGGGCGGCGCCACCGAGCAGCACAGCCAGATCCCCGCCCGCCTACTGCAGCTAACCAAACCCAAAGAGAAGAAGGAGAAGAAGAAGAAGAAAGGAAAGGGAAAGACCTCAGGTACACACACGCACACACACACATCAAAAGTACACCAAAAGTATATAGACACCCCCTGTTAATTATTGAGTTCAGTGGATTTACCCACCAACATCGCTGACACGTCTGTAAAATCAAATCAATCAAGTAACAACAGTTTGGGGAAGGCCCTCTTCTGTGCCAGCCTGACGTGAGAAGTGAGGTCCATATAATGGTTTAGTTTGATCAGTTTGGACTGGACAAAACCCCCAGTGGTCAGCACAGAGCCCTAAACCCGACCCCACTGATCCCCTCAGACTGGAACTGGAACTGTTTGAGTAGATCGACACAAATTCCCACAAATTCCCACAGATGCACTCCAGAATCTTGTGGAAAACTTCCCATAAAAATGAGTGAGACTGTTATAGCTGCACGGAGGGGCTGCTGGTACAGTAATTGATACTGTACTGTAGTCAACACTGTAGTCAGTACCATAATCAATAATGTCAATACTGTAATTAATACTGTTGTTAATACTGTAGTCAACACTGTAGTTAATAGCGTAATCAATATTGTCAGTACTATGGTCAATGCTGTAGGTAACATCGTAATCAATACTGTCAATACTATAGTAAGTACTGCAGTCAATACCATAATCAATAATATGAATGCTGTAGTAAATACTATAATCGATACTGTCAATATTGTAGTAAATACTGTAGTTAATACCATAATCGATAATGTTAATGCTGTAGTCAATACTTTAATAAATATCGTCAATGTTACAATAAATACCGTAGTCAACTCTGTATACAATAATCAATACTGTGAATACTATAGTCAATACTGTAATCAATACTGTCAGTACTGTAGTCAGATCTAAAGACAATACTGTAGTCAAATGCTGTAAATGTTGTACTCAATACTGTAGTTAATACTGTAATCATCTTTGTCAGTACTATAGTCAACACTGTAGTTATTACCTTAATCAATACTGTCAACACTGTAGTCAATACCGCAATCGATAACGTCAATACTTAAGTCAGTACCATAATTAATACTGTAGTTAATTTTACAAATACTATAATCAACACTGTAGGTAAGACCATAATCAATATTGTCAATACTATAGTCAATATCATTACCAATCATTTTAACACTGTTGTCAGTACCAGAATGTATGCTGTAGTTAATACTGTAGTTAACATTGTAATTGATGCTGCCAATACTGTAATCAGTACTGTAGTCAACACTGTAGTTAATACCGTAATTAATACAGTGAAAACTAGTCAATACTATAATCCATACTGTCAGTACTGTAGTCAGTACTAAAGACAATACTGCAATCAATACTGTAATAGATATTGTCAATACTGTAATCGATACTGTATTAAATACCATAGTCAATACGGTTAATATTGTAGTCAACACTGAGGTCAATACCGCAATCGATAATGTCAATACTGTAATTAATATGTAGTAAACAGTCAGTACTGTAATTAACTCTATAGTCAGTACTGTAATTAATATGTAGTAGACAGTCAGTACTGTAATTAACACTATAGTCAGTACTGTAATTAACACTATAGTCAGTATTGTAATTAATATGTAGTAGACAGTCAGTACTGTAATTAACACTATAGTCAGTATTGTAATTAACACTATAGTCAGTATTGTAATTAACACTATAGTCAGTATTGTAATTAACACTATAGTCAGTACTGTAATTAATATGTAGTAGACAGTCAGTACTGTAATTAACACTATAGTCAGTACTGTAATTAATATGTAGTAGACAGTCAGTACTGTAATTAACACTATAGTCAGTACTGTAATTAATATGTAGTAGACAGTCAGTACTGTAATTAACACTATAGTCAGTACTGTAATTAATATGTAGTAGACAGTCAGTACTGTAATTAACACTATAGTCAGTACTGTAATATGTAGTAGACAGTCAGTACTGTAATTAACTCGATAGTCAGTACTGTAATTAATATGTAGACAGTCAGTACTGTAATTAACACTATAGTCAGTACTGTAATTAATATGTAGACAGTCAGTACTGTAATTAACACTATAGTCAGTACTGTAATTAATATGTAGTAGACAGTCAGTACTGTAATTAACACTATAGTCAGTACTGTAATTAATATGTAGTAGACAGTCAGTACTGTAATTAACACTATAGTCAGTACTGTAATTAACACTATAGTCAGTACTGTAATTAACACTATAGTCAGTACTGTAATTAACACTGAAGCTCGTCTCCACATCCCTTTGCTGACGTGGTTGGTTTATAATCACTCACTAATCACCCTTTCGGGATCTTTTCTCTCTATCAGAATCGGCGGGTGAGACGCCTCTCGAACCCTCAGCAGACGGAGAGGTCTTCTGCTGACCACGCCCCTCCACATCTTCTGCTGACCCCGCCCCTCCACGGCCTTCACTTCACTGCGACGCTGTGTGGGCGGAGCCTCCGCGTTCTCCTGCTCAGATCTGCGTCCGCGTGGGCGGCACGGCTGGCGCTTCCACGGCTGGGGGAGATCACACACACACACACACACACACACACACACACACACACACACACACACACCTCTGTACACACATCAGCACCTGGGAATTTTGTTGTGTGGGTTCATGAGTTGGCATCAGTGCACGTGGGCACTTTTGGGCACTTTTTTTTTTTATTTAGTTGTCTTCAATTTTTTGGGAGAGGGGGGAAGCGCTCCGGCTGTGGGAGGCCGACGCCCGTGGACCCTCAGGACTTTGGGAGGAAATCAGCTTTCAGTGAAGGATCCATTGATAATCGACTAATGATACTAACGAACGTACTGACAATCAGCACATCACCACGGCGACGTGGGAACTCGCTCCATCAGACTTTCCGGCCGTTCGTTCCTGCTCTCGCACCTCCAGACGTCCAGAGAGACTTCATCATCTCTTCTTTTAATTATTATTGTTTTATTTAAGCATATCCAAACCCCGAACCCGACCGAGGAGGGTCGTACCTGACACACGCCCCCTCCGACACGCGTGCAGTAAACACAGAGTCACGCACTGCTCTCCGTTATTCACCGTCTCCCTGCAGTACTTCCACCAGCCAGCAGAGGCCGCTATTGCAGCAGTAATGAGGAATCCCTTCGACCCGCCCACCCGGCATACGTCAGCCAATCGTGTTTGTGTGGGCGCCCGGTTGGCTGGTAGCACAGCTGATTTCTCCACACAAAGAAGCAACAAATCCAAATGATTGACAATCCGGTCGCGCCAAATCGGAGCCCCTGTGCAGACGCCTCGACCAACCAGCAGAGGGCGCACTCGCACCAGAGTCATTCAACCTCTCCCTAAATACACACAGCCGGTCGTGTGTCTGTGTAGGCGCCCCGCCGGCTGATTGCAGAGCGAAAAAAATGAATGACGTGCATCAATACACATCGATTACAGTCGGGTCCAGCAGAAAATCCCTCGTTCCAAATGAATCATATCCTATTCCACCGGGACTCTGGCGCCCCCTGCTGCTTGTGCGACGCAGTCACTTTTCTCTCAGCCTGATGAACGTGTTGAAATCAGAGGCAGATGTGATGAGGGAAACATGCCAGTAGGTGGATTTGCACTGAAAAAGTGTGACCTTGAATGTACGTGATTTGAAAATCCACAATATCTCCATAATATCTAGTCATATCCAATTCCCTGATGGTATTTCTCTGAGGACACCTGTCCAGTTTAGACTTTAGACTTTCTTTTTTTAAATTGGAGATCCGTATCGTGCACGGAGAGTCAGGCTCTGTGCAGCACCGTCGATCAGCCAGCAGAGGGCGTGACTGTGTTTGAATCTAATGAACTGAATGTAAGCTTCATCACTGCACAGAGCTGATTGATTTGATTTTATTGTCATTTAATTCTTTCCTCTTTTTTTAATCCGTTCTGATCCTCCCGTGTTCTGTAAAACGCACACGAGAAAACGAGCGGCGTGATCGGGAACCGTTAAGAGAAACGGACGTTATTTTGACGTGTAGACGGACGTTATCTCCGTGGGTTTGATTTGATTTGATTTCAGCACTTTATGGATCGTATTTGGGTTGAAACGTGCAGCTTCCATTTCAGACAATCAGTGGGTTCGGCGGTTCGAGAGGAAGCGTCCACACGGGCGCCTGAACGTTCTGTAACCAAACGCTCTTGTTTTTGTTTATTTTGTTTATTTTGTTTATTTTGGATGAAGCTACCAAAGTGGAGTTTGGATTTTTGTGCTTTTTTTGTAAATTAAATAACGAATATTTAAACAATCTGGATTTTTTAATCATTCTGGGGTTTAACGACTGAGCGAGAGAGAAGAAGAGGAGGAGGAGGATGGAACCTGGATCAGTGAAGGATTTTGGATCTAGTCTAGCACACCGTGTCGTGTGGTCAAAAGTATCGGGACGCCCTTTCTAATGACTGAATTCATGTGTTTCAGCCACAACAGTTGCTAACAGGTAAGGAAATGGCATCAGCAACAGTTTAGGGAAGCCCTGACCTCAACTCCACTGAACAGCACTTGTAGCCTAGCCTAGTACTAGGTAAGGTACTGGACTAGTAATCGAAAGGTTGCTGGTTTACGCCCCACCACTGCCAAATTACCACTGTTGGGCCCTTGAGCGAGGCCCTTAACCCTCAATTGCTCAGACAGTATACTCTCACAGTACTGTAAGTCGCTCTGGATAAAAAAGCATCCACTAAACGCTGAACATGAAAACGTAAATGGAATGAATCAACATCAAAACATCATTTCAGTCAGCGCCCTGCCGTACTATTACAAATGCTGCCATCTTTAGACCAATTGGGCACAAATTCCCACACACAGAGAGACCTCGAAGTCTGGTGAGAAGCTCCTCAGAGGAGCGGCTGTTTGTTCTAGATGAAAAGGTCACACAGATGGTCAGACTAGTTTATTTTAATAAAGGTTGTTTTTTAAACCCGACGTCCGACAAGCGTACGGTCAGGCGTCCAAATACTTTTGACCACGTGGTGTTTGTGTTAGAATTTACTGATTAAAAGTGAGGATTCTTTATGAAACGTGAAACGTTATGGCCCTCAGAATTCGGAGTGTAATTCTCAGAGTAAAGCACACGGCCAAAACAACAGCGGTTGTTATTGCGCAATATCAGATGATGTCACGGCAGGTGTTATTGTTTTTGTTTGTTTGTTTGTTTGTTTATATGAAACAAACTCGTGGATCTGACGAAGCGTGTCGGGTTTCTCTGATGGACTGATTTACGTTCCATGATTAACGGTTAACGTTTGTCGTGTCTGATATTTAGCGTTTATTTTTTTTTTTCTCCACTTCACCACTAGGTGGCGCTTTTACATGTTCAGTTTTCATGGTGCGGTCGGCAAAATGAACATCGAACGACGATCACATGACTCAGCGTCGTGCAACGTAAGAGTCAGTCTAGCGCTAAGTAGCCGAATAGCGAACCTGGAACCTTCCTTCAGTGCAAGTTAGCCGAATGTCAGCAAGTTAGCCTGTTAGCTAAGGGTAAGCTAGCCTAATGTGCAAATTAGTCTAATGTTAGCAGGTTAGCCTGATGTGCAAGTTAGCCTAATTCTTTAACATCGTAGCCATTACGTGTAGCTAGGTTGGCTTGGCTAGCTGTAACATGGATAGATATGCCGCGTAAACGATGTGAACATATGATGTTAAAAAAATAAAAGCTAACCTGATGTTAAAGCTAGCAGACGTGTGTTTTGCTTATACGAGAGATGACGTGCTAATATCGCAAGTTTCGCTTGGTAGGTCTTAGCTACAGTATATGAAATTATATCCGCAAGCACAAGTCAGCGTGTTGTTGGGTGTTAATGCTAACATACCACGGTTATGTTATGTAGCTAGACAGGCCTGGTCGCCGTGCTAAATAGGTACGACGTCGTATTATTATAACGTCAGATAGCCGCAGCTAGGAAGTTGCGTGAGCTACGATTAGTTACATCATTATAGCTCGGAAATAAAAGCAATAAAACGTCGTCTTATCTAGTCTGAGATGAACGCATTACATTTTAAATAAGCTCCGCCCTCATTGACCCAGAACGCGGCGGTGCAAAATTCGTACCGTAACGATTTTATTTATGAAGCAAAAACACACAAGAATGAAAAAGAGAAAATGGGAGCGACTGAAGCGTCGCCTCAATCACATCACCTCACCGCTAATTCATTAATCACGTGAGGAAGCGAAAGTATTTGGTACGTCGTTAAACGCGAGCGCGAGTCGACGCTGAAACTCGTCAGCTGTTGTTTTTTATTATTAATTTTTTCTTGAATGATTTGCATGATGGGAAATTCTGAACCAGCGAAGCTGCCTTCAGTCGAGGGAATAAACCGGTGTCGTTGTGTACGGTACCGTTACTGTAAATATGTGTACAAATAAAATCTGACGGTTTTAATGATGGTTTTATTTTTGTTTGATGTTTGAGTGATTTTATAACCGACTTTATTTATCAGCGTCTAAAAATAAATCATAAAAAATAATAATAAACAACAAAGACTTTTATTCTACGTCCTGCTTTCGTTTGGGTTGTTTTTTTGTGTTTTGGGTAGCACTGTCGCCTCACAGCAAGAAGGTCCTGGGTTCGATTCCCAGGTGGGGCGGTCCGGGTCCTTTCTGTGTGGAGTTTGCATGTTCTCCCCATGTCTGTGTGAGTTTCCTCCGGGAGCTCCGGTTTCCTCCCACAGTCCAAAGACAAGCAGTCAGAGAGTGTGTGTGTGTTTCTTGCCTTTCACCCAGTGAATCAGACCCACTGTGACCCTGACCAGGATAGAAGTGGTAAAACATGAATGAATATTGCTGGAGGCTGACACGGTGGCTCGGTGGGTAGCACTGTCGCCTCACAGAAGGTCCTGGGTTCGATTTCCAGGTGGGGCGGTCCGGGTCCTTTCTGTGTGGCGTTTGCATGTTCTCCCCGTGTCCTGTGTCTGAGTGGGTTTCCTCCGGCTGCTCCGGTTTCTTCCCACAGTGTGGGTGTGTGTGCCCTGCGATGGACTGGCGACCTGTCTGGCATGTTTCCTGCCTTTCACCAAGTGACCCACTGTGACCCTGACCAGGTTAAAATAATGGTAAAACGGACAACGCTCCAGTGTCCTGCACAGAGCCCCGACCTCATCCCCACTCAACAGCTCTGGGATGAACTGGAACACCGACTGAGGCTTTCTAGGCTGAACAGGCACAAATTCCCACAGATGTACTTCAAAGTTTTGAGAGAAGCCTCCTCAGAAGAGCTCACATAATATCATGGGATGTCCGACAAGCTCACGGTCAGGTGTCCACATATTTTTGACCATATAGAGCATTTATAGATATTTAGTTCATGGTCTTTGCTTTGGTCGAGGTTGCCAGATCCTTGACTGATCCACCCGCACTAAGATCAGTGGATTGATTGATTGGCTGGTTGGTTGATAAATTAAGTGGACACCCCTCGTAATCACTGAGTTCAGGTGTGAACGTGAGTGTGTGTGTATGCTGCAGTGTTTGTTTAACTGTTGGTGTGTGTGTGTGTGTGTGTGTGTATGCTGCAGTGTTTGTGTATTTGTTGGTGTGTGTGTATGCTGCAGTGTTTGTGTAGGTGTGTGCTGCTGCAGTGTTTGTGTAGGTGTGTGTGCTGCAGTGTTTGTGTAGGTGTGTGTGCTGCAGTGTTTGTGTAATTGTTGGAGTGTGTATGTATGTGCGTGTGTGTGTATATATATATATGATGGAGTGTGTTTGTGTGTGTATATGGTGGAGTGTGTGTGTGTATGATGGAGTGTGTGTATATGGTGGAGTGTGTGTGTGTGTATGATTGAGTGTGTGTGTATGCTGCAGTGTTGGTGTATTTGTTGGTGTGTGTGAATATACAGTGTATCACAAAAGTGAGTACACCCCTCACATTCCTGCAAATATTTCATTATATCTTTTCATGGGACAACACTATAGACATGAAACTTGGATATAACTTGATAAGTGAGTACACCCCACAGTGAACATGTCCAAATTGTGCCCAAATGTGTCGTTGTCCCTCCCTGGTGTCATGTGTCAAGGTCCCAGGTGTAAATGGGGAGCAGGGCTGTTAAATTTGGTGTTTTGGGTACAATTCTCTCATACTGGCCACTGGATATTCAACATGGCACCTCATGGCAAAGAACTCTCTGAGGATGTGAGAAATAGAATTGTTGCTCTCCACAAAGATGGCCTGGGCTATAAGAAGATTGCTAACACCCTGAAACTGAGCTACAGCATGGTGGCCAAGGTCATACAGCGGTTTTCCAGGACAGGTTCCACTCGGAACAGGCTTCGCCAGGGTCGACCAAAGAAGTCGAGTCCACGTGTTCGGCGTCATATCCAGAGGTTGGCTTTAAAAAATAGACACATGAGTGCTGCCAGCATTGCTGCAGAGGTTGAAGACGTGGGAGGTCAGCCTGTCAGTGCTCAGACCATACGCCGCACACTGCATCAACTCGGTCTGCATGGTCGTCATCCCAGAAGGAAGCTGACGCACAAGAAAGCCAGCAAACAGTTTGCTGAAGACAAGCAGTCCAAGAACATGGATTACTGGAATGCCCTGTGGTCTGACGAGACCAAGATAAACTTGTTTGGCTCAGATGGTGTCCAGCATGTGTGGCGGCGCCCTGGTGAGAAGTACCAAGACAACTGTATCTTGCCTACAGTCAAGCATGGTGGTGGTAGCATCATGGTCTTGGGCTGCATGAGTGTTGCTGGCACTGGGGAGCTGCAGTTCATTGAGGGAAACATGAATTCCAACATGTACTGTGACATTCTGAAACAGAGCATGATCCCCTCCCTTCAAAAACTCGGCCTCATGGCAGTTTTCCAACAGGATAACGACCCCAAACACAACCTCCAAGATGACAACTGCCTTGCTGAGGAAGCTGAAGGTAAAGGTGATGGACTAAACCCAATTGAGCACCTGTGGCGCATCCTCAAGTGGACAGTGGAGGAGTTCAAGGTGTCTAACATCCACCAGCTCAGTGATGTCATCATGGAGGAGTGGAAGAGGATTCCAGTAGCAACCTGTGCAGCTCTGGTGAATTCCATGCCCAGGAGGGTTAAGGCAGTGCTGGATAATAATGGTGGTCACACAAAATATTGACACTTTGGGCACAATTTGGACATGTTCACTGTGGGGTGTACTCACTTATGTTGCAGCTATTTAGACATTAATGGCTGTGTGTTGAGTTATTTTCAGAAGACAGTAAATCTACACTGCTATACAAGCTGTACACTGACTACTCTAAGTTATATCCAAGTTTTATTTCTATAGTGTTGTCCCATGAAAAGATATAATAAAATATTTGCAGAAATGTGAGGGGTGTACTCACTTTTGTGATACACTGTATATGATGTGTGTGTGATGGAGTGTGTGTGTGTGTATGCTGCAGTGTTTGTGTATTTGTGTGTGTGTGTGTGTATGCTGCAGTGTTTGTGTATTTGTTGGTGTGTGTGTGTGTATATATATATATGATGGAGTGTAAGTGTGTGATGGAGTGTGTGTGTGTGTGTGTGTGTGTGTGTGCGTGCCCTTGCCCTTGCTTCTCCTCCATCTGTTTCCCCCCCTGAGGCGACACTGCAGCATCTTCACCTCCTGATCCTCCCCCTCCTCATCTCCTCCTCCCTGTAAGTGTGCAGCAGTAGTAGTTTAGGGAAGGTCCTCTCCTGTTCCAGCATGAGGGTTCAGCTCAGCTCAGCCTGACACGGCACGTTCAGATTTATTTTATTAGCTGAAAGTTGCTGAGTGAAGCCGGCGAGTTGGTTTGATTTCCGCCGCGTCAGTAATTAAGCTAATCGACTCTGACTAACGATGGCGGGTGAATTACGCCGCGCTCCGTTCATGCTAATCTCAGACCCTGTGATTTAAAGACGACGTTTACTAATGAAACAGAGCTTGTACACTGCGTCCACATGAGTGACACCACAAAGCTCGATGTGAAGAATTACACTCGTAACTCAACAGCAGTTTACTGATCAGCCATAACATTATGACCACCTCCTTGTTTCTACGACAGACAGATGAAAAACTGTCAGTCCGCCCTTAAACTGGACGTATGGACACCCTCCTAAAACCAGTCGGGGTTGAAATCCGCGAGGAGAAGAGGGATGAGGGATGAAGTGAAACAGGGACGGGGGAGACGTAAATAACCCTAAGAAGAACCCTAGTCCATATTTTTTGTGAATCATTTTGGTTCTCTGTGGTTTTGTGTATTTCTGGCCGGATTCGAACCCGCTTGGCTGGTCTGCTAGTCCGCGGGCATTCTTCATTAAATCTTGTGCCGCTCCGTGACGAGCTGGTCTATTAACACCCACCGCACACACACTGCAGCAGTGCCAGGTTACAGTGACACAGCACTTCCTGTTTACCAAAAAAACTACCCCCACCCCTCCATTCTCACTTTCATCTTCACCACAGATTCAGTCGGCAAACGAGCCAGGCGAGGAATCTGTAGAGCATCACAGGGGTAGAACGGTGGCATTACGGGTGAAACATAAGCTCTTAAAAATTTGGGGGCTGTCCACATACTTTTGGTTAAACAGAACACCAGATCTTAAGAATTGGGAGGGGGTGTCCACATACTTTTGGTAAAACATCAGAACACCAGATCTTAAGAATTGGGAGGGGGTGTCCACATACTTTTCATAAAACACCAGATATTAAGAATTAAAGGGGGTGTCCACATACTTTTGGCAAAACACCAGATCTTAAGAATTAGGAGGAGTGTCCACATACTTTTGGTAAAACACCAAAACACCAGATCTTAAGAATTGGATGGGGGATGTCCACATACTTTGGGTAAAACACCAGATATTAAGAATTAGAGGGGTGTCCACATACTTTGTCCACATGTCCACCAAAACACCAGATCTTAAGAATTGGGGGGCGTCCACATACATCAGAGCCTCGTCCAGCTGTTGGTCCAGTGGTCTGCTAAGCTAAAGCCAATCCGACCAGCATCCAAACCCCCATGGAAAACCATCAAAGACTAGTAAAACCTGTCTACCCAGTAAAACCAGTCTACCCAGTAAAACCAGTCTACCCAGTAAAACCAGTCTACCCAGTAAAACTAGTAAAACCAGTAAAACTAGTAAAAACCTGTCTACCCAGTAAAACCAGTATAACTAGTAAAAAATAATAATTCCAGTCTAACTAGTAAAACTAGTAAAAACAGTAAAACCAGTTTAACTAGTAAAAGTAGTAAAAAAAAAAAAAAAAAAAGTCTAACTAGTAAAAACCAGTCTAACCAGTAAAACTAATAAAACCAGTCTAACCAGTAAAAACAGTCTAACTAGTTTAACTAGTAAAAAAAAAAAAAACCAGTCTAACTAGTCACTGTTTTCTCCTCAGGTGACCTCACAGGACGATCTGGAGTGAATCACGTCTCGAGTCGCTAACAGGAACATTAAAAACGCCTCATCAAAAATGCATGAGCGAAAGCTAATAGCATCAGCGCCATCACTCAGTCATCTCCTGATTAGCGCTCACACACACACACACACACTCACACACACACTCACACACACTCACACACTGCCGCTGGTTTCCACGTGTGTGAGTCCTTCACACCTTCCTCCTCCTCCTCCTCCTCCTCACCCCGCTGAAACACTCTCAGCCCGGCAGGAACGCCGCGTCCATTCTCTCATTTCAGCTAAATATAGCGCGCATCAGCCGACCTAGCCTTCCCGCTAACCACCAACACACACACACAGAGGAAGTCTGAACACATACAGGTGCTAAATTCCATTACGCAGACGCTAAGCTAATGCTAGCAAAAAAGGACTATGGAATAGAGCAGCTCTACTGTAATAATAATGAAATTATCTAGCGGGCATGATTGGCAGTGCCTGCAGGGCGGGATGACCGGACTATGTGGGCGGGGTCTTCAAACTCTGTGTAAGGACCCTGATTGGCAGATAGAGGCGCCTGTGCAGGGTACATGGGTGAAAAAGGGTTCCGGGGGAGGCGTGAGCAGTGATATACCCACCTCAACTGCAATCAGGGATCCACCAGCAGGGGGAGACAAACTGACTACGATAAATTGGGGGAAAATGCAAAAATAAAAATAGAAACGCAGGGGAGAAACTCACAACTGTGCCGGAAGTTCCTTCACGTTCTGGTATTTTTGGCTCGGCTTTGGTTTATATTTCCATTCCCCGAGGCGCCAGAGAAGAAGGTCTGGCTCACAGTCGACATCCCGATTCATGGATAGATAAATAAATGAATGAAATAAAGATGCAGAGATGAAATTCACAACCATGCCGGAAGTTCCTCCACATTCTGGTATTCTCGGATGGGCGCTGGTTCACGTCCGTTCCCCGAGGCGCCGTCGGTGCTGCAGAGGTTTCGGATGAGCGGGGAACGGAATCCGGGCTCAGCGGGAGGATTCCGCTCGACGTCCCGCAGAGTCTCGATTACTCAGCCGAGGGAGCGAGGAGCGAGCCAAACACCCGCCGTCACGTTTCAATTATCGCCCGGAGCCGCCGTGTGATCGGCCCACGCGCTGAGGAGGAGCGGCTCACCGCGGAGGGTCTCCGAAATCAGGTATCGTTGTCACGGTGATATACTGCACCTCTCACCATCATCTCATCGGTTGTTTGATGAGCTACTCTGTGGGTATACAATTACTGACTGTAGCACATGTATTGCTTGGTCACTCCCATCTACCCCATCAACCCCTATAGGAACACCATTCTCAGCACACTGACATGCACAAGTACATGTACAGCAGTAGTGTATGTTGTTCTGGTATGAATGTAGCAGGTGCAGCAGATCTCAAGAATTACGGGGTGTCCACATATTTTTGGTAAAACACCAGATCTTAAGAATTGGGGTGGGGTGTTCTACATACTTTTGGGAAAAACACCAGATATTATAAATTTGGAGGGGGGGGGGGGGGCATATACTTTTGGTAAAACACCAGATCTTAAGAATTAGGGGGTGTCCATATACTTTTGGTAAAATAGCAGATTTTTAAAATTGGGAGGGGGGGTTGTCCACATACACATCTACCCCATCAGCCCCCGTAACAACCCCGTTCTCAGCACTCCAACATGCTAAGCACATCTCCAGCGGTAGCGTATGTTGTTCTGGTATGAATGTAGCAGGTGCAGCAGTGTTGTTGGGATTGGGATTTTAAACCCCTAATGTGATGCGAGGAGGACCAAAAATATAAAGCCACCAGCATGGTGCGATCACCAAGTGTCCATGTGTTTATATATACAGACGTCAAATAAAAAGCATTTTATTAAACAGCAGAGGGTTAGGGGCCCTACTTAGGGGCCCAACAGTGAAACTGGTGGTGCCAGGGATCGAACCGTTTACCTTCTTCTTTATTTGCTTTCTAGTCATGGCCAGTCTCCCTCGTCGCCACCTTCAACTCCACCCCCGATCAAGGAGGCTTAAAATGGAGCCACCAGTCACTTCTTTTCCCCTGATAGGGGGCGGAGTCTCACAGAGCGCAGTATCATGCCATTTGAAATCAGCCGCCCCTTAATAGGTACCTCGACCAGTCAGCAGAGCGATAAAGAACCCCGTTTCAGCCATCATCCCTCCCTCTACAGACACACCGCCAATCGTGTGTCTGTGTAGGCGCCCGACGGGCTGACAGCAGAGCTGGAAGTCTCAGAACCCTTCTCCTTTGGATCAATAAAGCACAGTGCTACTCGAGCATCGTGAAGATGTTTTTAATGTTTTAATATGTCGATGTTACTGACATGGTGTTGAATATCGCGATATATCGTACAGCTGATTATCGGTACATGCCTGTTCTTCACACAGCTTCAAAAACAAGTTCATCAACTGTTAAACAAACATCATGTGCAAAATCATCGTTTTTTTTAATCTTCCCTATAAAAACAAACTGTGATGCTTTTATTAAACACGTCACTCCTTCAGCTTCCTTCCCGGGAGTCGCGGAGATCAAATTGTGCCGTAATAATCATAATAATGATCATCAAAGTTCATCGCTTCACAGTTTCCATACAAAAACAGTACAAGTGCGTCTGGGTCCATCTAAAAATATTGTGCATTCCTGTTCTGTAGGTAAACGTCATTACGGTCCTGACGCGACTCCAGGAACCGGTTCCAGCTCGTCTCCCGCGGCGTCCGCGCTCCGTTCCGACCCCCCGGGGTAACGGAGACGAGGTTTTGGAAGCGAGAGGTCAGTTTGTGCCTCCTGCTTGGCAACAAATCGTCCGACTCTGTGATTTCAGTCAACGAAGCAGCGATCCGAACTCCTCCTGCTCCCGCCGGTGTTACGTATGTTTGTTTATTTATTGGCGTGGCGGTTTGCACGTGCTCAGTGACGTCGTCCATCACCGGAAAAGTGGACACCTGTAAAGAGAGGTACAGAGAGAGCGCGAGGTTAATTTACATTCAGTTAAATACGTTCAGCACGATGCAAATATTCATTTAAATATCGGAATCACAACAGCACGAGGTTAGGAGTCGAGACCAAATAAAGTATGTGGACACCACTTTTAATTATAGTTATTGAGTCAGTGACCCTTGTTGATCGGAAGACAAGGTCTTTTCTACTTCAGCTCCACTTACCATATAAAGGCACTGTTCTACAATTACTGACTGTAGTCCATCTGTTTCTCTACATGCTTTGTTACCCCCTTTCACCCTGTTCTTCAATGGTCAGGACCCCCACAGAGCAGGTATTATTTAGGTGGTGGATGATTCTCAGCACTGCAGTGACACTGACATGGTGGTGGTGTGTTAGTGTGTGTTGTGCTGGTATGAGTGGATCAGACACAGCAGCGCTGCTGGAGTTTTTAAACACCTCACTGTCACTGCTGGACTGAGAATAGTCCACCAACCAAAAATATCCAGCCGACAGCGCCCCGTGGGCAGCGTCCTGTGTCCACTGATGAAGGTCTAGAAGATGACCGACTCAAACAGCAGCAATAGATGAGCGATCGTCTCTGACTTTACATCTACAAGGTGGACCGACTAGGTAGGAAGGTCTAATAGAGTGGACAGTGAGTGGACACGGTGTTTAAAAACTCCAGCAGCGCTGCTGTGTCTGATCCACTCATGCCAGCACAACACACACTAACACACCACCACCATGTCAGTGTCACTGCAGTGCTGAGAATCATCCACCACCTAAATAATACCTGCTCTGTGGTGGTCCTGTGGGGGTCCTGACCATTGAAGAACAGCATGAAAGGGGGGTAACAAAGCATGTAGAGAAACAGATGAACTACAGTCAGTAATTGTAGAACTACAAAGTGCTTCTATATGGTAAGAGGAGCTGATAAAATGGGCATGCAGCAACCGATTGCATCTTTTCACCTGATAGGGGGAAATCAGCTGCCCGCCCCCCACAGGTACCTCAACTGGTCAGTAGAGGTCATAATTACGTCAAAATATCACATTTTAAAACATCAGTTACGTCGGGGATGGACGTCAGCCGCCTGTCTTTGATCTTTTGGCTGTAAGGTGGTTGGAACACCATGGAACACCGACACAATGTGAAACCACTCCACACATTTTATTATTTTATTTTTAGGTGTGTTTATTATGTTTAAGACGCCAATTTAGCCACAAAGAAATGGGACTGTAGTCGCACCTCTCGTTGCATGTGTCCGTTATTTAGGTTCAGTGGAATCATCTGTGTGGTTTTATATTCTAACTTTCTCTCCTCCTTCAGCGCATTTCCTCCTCTAATCATGTTTGTGTAACAAGATCAGACTCGTCCCGGAGCTCAGTCCAAATCAGCCTCAATTATTCTGCTGTGTTTTTAATCAGACCGCAGTGAAACGACTCTTGGCGAAGTTTTCTACAGTGGCCCGCTGAGCAAGCAAACAAAACAGCATTAAGGGAGAACACAAATACCAAAATATCACTGAGAACACAGGATAGAAATGAAAAACGCTGCGTTTGAGGGTCGTTCAGAACAGAAATGCTCCCGGCCACTAGGGGCGCACTTTATCATTTTAGCTGGTGACATTGTGACAAAACTACAAGCGAAGCAAGAAGTAGCCAGTGAAAATGAAGAACTGTGAGAGAATCTCATATTCAGGGACTTCATTCAAGTTCTGGTACCCCATTCGGCCCTCCCTCCCTCAGACACGGCCAGTAGTCAAGTCAGGTCAGCAGGCGACACCAGACAGAGGGCATTGGAGAAAGCTGACCTATCTGTACAGCCAACCATCACAAAGCATCATGACTTGACTTAAATGTATTTGTATAGCTGTGTCTGTTTAGCACCCGACCAGACCACAAGACTCAAGTTTCAGTGGCAGGAGTATCCAAGTGAGGTCCATGGGCACGAATTCCTGGACATACTTCAAAATTTTGCGGTTGTCCCAGAAAATAAGGGAGTAGAATGTCCGACAAGCTCATGGTCACGTGTCCACACACCACTGACCACATAGATAGCCTGCGACTGGCAGAAACCGCACCAGTACTCGGTTCTGTTTGAGGACGCTGAGAGCTTTTTTGTTTAAAAATTCTGTTTCTGCCAGACAAACTTGGCACTCACTCTCCAAACCTGCTCCTTCCCAGGGATCTTCATGTCTGTATACCAGGCTGAGTTGGCACTGAGCTCGGTAGCGGTAGACAGAACGTAACGAGAGCTTTGAGGAGTGAGTGAGTAGTGACCCATTTTTAGTAAAAAAGGGTGTAAGCAGAAACTCACTCGTGTTTTTTTTTTTTTACTGTAAACCTCATAAGAGCTCCTAAAGGGTGTCATTTAAGGTTCGAGTCCCACTGGTGCCACCTGCCTGCCCGGGCACTCAACGGACACGACTGACCATGTCTGAGAGAGGGAAGGCTGGGTGGGTTATAACCTCCATAATGCTACAACAGCGCCTCCTACTGTCAGGTCCAGACACCGGCATTAGTAGGAGAAGGCGGACCGGGTAGCTCGGGCCTTCATACGTCCTAAGACAAGATAAGAATCCGCTGCCTGCTAGTGGAAAGATGCAGCTGCAAATCTTCCATCAATTCTCTCTCTGGCCGAGGAGAGGCCGAGACTATCACACGCCCTCTCAGACTAGCAGTCGCCAGGAGCATTTTCTACTCGTCAGCGAGACATATTATGGACTCTGGTGCCTTGAACAAACAGTAGGAGTCTTCTTGGATACGTCTACAAGCTTTGGGCGGTCAGATTTAGGCGGTTTATCTCGTTCTTCACGGCAGATCCTCTCAAGTTTAGTCAAACTGGATGGCGAGTGTCTGTACATCTTCAGATCGCACAGACGCCACAGTGGATCTAGGAACACTCGAAGCCTTAGATGTTGTTATATTGTTTTATATCCTTGCCACAGTTTGATCATGGAGATCCACAGACGTTCCTCCTCTAGTTCATGGTTTGGTTTTTGTTCTTACAGTGCAGTAACGACGCAGTTTGAACCTTATAAACTCTGGTGTGCCAAGGTTTCCAAACCTTGTCCAATCAATTCAAGTCACAACAAGCAGACTACAGTTGAGTTCTGGACACGTCTCAAGGGTCAATGAAGCAATCAGGTGCACCTTGGATGAACCAGATATAATTTGGAGAGCCACATTAAGGGGTCTGAATACTTTCTGAATCCAGTGTGTGGATGAGATGAGGATTTATTTAGAGAGCACAAACACAGAGCTGCACTGAGGATGAATCTGATAGCAGCAGGTGATCTGGCTCCTCACCACCATCACCACCACCACCTCCTTCTCCTCTACTGCTGCAGTTATTAAAATATTAATGTGATGAAAGAGGACTCCCGGCGTGGCTCCTCTCAGACACCGTCCTTCTCCGTACTCTCACTTTATTTCCCAAAAGGACCGCGGAGACCCCTGAACACCCCCGACTGTTCCAGGTATTTATAGTTCTGACAGAAAGTGCACACACAGCTCTTACATAACTGCTTACATAAGAGAAGAGGTGCGAACCTTTCTACGCTTATACGCCGCATTATACAACACCCCGGTCCCACCGCGGTAACCGCTCGAACCGCATTATACAACAGCCCTCGCCCACCGCGGAAACCCCGCTCCGACTGTGCTATTATATCATATAGCGGCATGTAATGTTTCACCTTACCTGCATCGCTCCACTGACCCCTGGTTGCTAAGTAACATAGATTTCTTGCCTCATCGTCCTGCGTTCCCACCGACAGCGGCATCATTGGCTGTGGGCATTCATTTGCCATGGTTGACCAGACGCCAAGAAAAAAAGCCATGGCGGTACAGAACGTATAAAAAAACCCACAAATCTGACCAAGAATCAGACGAGTTCCTGCTAAAAATAAAAATCCTACCGCCTCCTCAATGACAAGTACCATCCAGACTGTTATCAGTGAAAGATGCAAAAGCCATGGTATAGAGGTGCATTAGTACCCACAGTACGGGTGAGGGTACCAGTGACGCGGAGGAGTAAATTGGCATTTATTTTGGCATTTCATAGACACACATGCTGCCATCAAGGTGACGTCTTTTCCTAATGCCTGGTTCACACTACACGATTTTTGCCCTGATTTTCGCTGGTCGACTGGTCGGCGCTAGATTTGCCGGCTCGGGAGCAACTCGGCGTTCGCTCGGCGATCGAAACTCAGCTCTCAGTCGCTATGTGTGAACTATCCAACAATTCGATCTGAGCGGCTCGCTCGCTGATCTGAGTTGGCCGATTGGCAATGAGTGCTGTGTCGAACAGCCAATGAGAAAGCAAGATACGGTGTGAGGAGAAACGCAAGGGAGGAGTGTAAAAAGTTGGTACAGGGGCGTAATATAGTTTATATCAGAATATATCAGCACACGAGTTTTACAGTATTTCTGACCTTATCGTTGCATTGCAAAAAATATTTATTAACCTCCAACTCACTACAGAACAATCCAAGCAAAATCCACTCAGATTCATTTATTTTTCCTCTTTGAGTTTACGCTGCACATCAGCACACAAACTTCGATCGCTCGCTACTTATTGACGTGCATTTTGGACGTGGTGTCATTAAACCCCTCGTCACTTCTCACGTTTGTTTTCTGAGACCAGAGAAGCTCGCCTGCGATTCCAGTCGGTGATAGATGGTGTAGTGTGTGACCCCCCATCACCGATCAGTCGTGTAGTGTGAAATACACAACGACTTGAAAGACTCCCGATTACAAGAGATCCAGTCGTGTAGTGTGAACTTGGCATAATGAGTCCATGACCACAATAATAAAATGTGATAGTTGTCGTTTTTATAACCTGCCCTCACTTTATTCATTTCTTAGAAATGTTTCTTCCTTATCTTCACTGTCTCTGCAGCTTTATCTTCTGCTCCACCGCCACCACTCGTATTCCCCTCCCGCTCATTTCATCTCTGTCTTTACTTCCCCTGCAGCAGGAGATTTTTCGGCAGATCTGCGTTCGCCGCGTCGGGGTCGGTTACGGAGTCGAGCGTTATCTGCAGCTCCTGCAGCACTGTGAGCGCTGGGTGATACTATCAGCACCACGGGCTCAAACATGAGCTGTGAATGGGGCGCCAGGGCGGCGCAGCGGAATAATCCACTAGCACAACAGCGTTAGGATTCTGAGTTCAAATCTCAGCACCGCTACTGGTTGGCTGGGCACCTCCATGGCTGCCTGTTCTTTACTGTTTCCTCTGTTGCTGCCTTTCTCATACTTCCTCATCCTCCAGAGCTGCCTTTTTCACACCTCCTTCTTCTACCGCCTTTTCTATACTTCCTTTCCCTTTGCTGCCATTTTAATACCGTTTCCGCTGGTGCCTTTTCCATACTTCCTCTTTTCTTGGCCTCTGCCTCTCTTATAATTCTTCTTGTTTCCTCTGCTTCCTCTTTCCCCCATAGCCTCTTCTCTACTTCCTCTTTTTTTTGCTGCTGCCTCTTCAATACTTCCTCCACCATCTTTTTTGCTGCCGTTTCCATACTTCCTTTGTCCTTTACTGCTTCCGCCGCTGCTTTTTTCTATACTTCCTCTTTCCTCCACCTCTCCTTATAATACTTCCTTTTCCCTTTGTGGCTGCCTTTTTATACTGTTTCCTCCACTGCTGCCTTTTCTCTGTATTCTCTTCTTCCTCGGCTGCCTCTACACTTCCATATTTCTTCTGCTTTTTTTATTACAATTCCTACCTCAACTGACCATAAGTGACTGTTGGGATCCAGACCATTAGCAGCCCTAATGAAGCACAAACCCGGCACTCTAAGGTGGTCAGACCGACGCTCTACCCCCAGCGGCTGTATTTAATAGTGTGATGGGCTGACGTAAGCTGGTCGGGTGATGGTTAACCGTTGAATAATGACGCTCGGTTATCTGTGGGCCGCGGTGGCTCAGCAGTTAAAGTAATGGATTATTGATCCGGAGCTTGATGGAACTGACCCCACTACTGGCAGGCTGCCACCGCTGGGCCCTCGAACGAAGCCCAGAACCCTCGTTGCTTTGATTGTGTTCTGTTGTGTTTAGGATTAAACGCTTTGAATAAAAAGCTTCACTAAATGTAAATGAATTAGTACGAATTATTTGGCAGAATTTGTTTTCTTGGTTCAAATCCCTTTTTAACTCAGTAGGATTAGCACTACAGATTTCTTTCTGACTGTAATAAGATTTTATAGCCGTTATATCTCAACACTTTGCCGAGGATAGCACACATTTGTGCTTTTATTCCTTCCTAAAAATCTGATTTCCTGCAGCACTAACTGACCGATGATTGGGTTATCAGGAAGGTATTTTCTGCCCAACGTTATCGCATGAGTGCAGCCTGAAAGATTCCAATTTTGCAACTCAGCAGCTGGAGCTAATGTTCCTAAGTGCAGCGGCTTCTGCACCGGAGACGTAAATCATTAGAAACTAAGTTGCGCTCGCGTTGGAGCGAATAAATCGGTGGGATCAGCAGTTGCGAGAGTTCCCTTACTACTGTAGATCAAAGGATTTCTCCTGTCACGTGTTTCTGCGTTTTCTCCCAGTTTAGTTGTAGCCAGTTCCTCTTCCTCTGCCGAGGACCTTGATGGTGTACGAGGAGGGTATATTCTCCTGACACGCCCTCCCTCTGACGCGTGTGCGCTTTTATTCGCCTGTACTCTCCGTGCGCAAGACCGACCTCACGATGATGATCCACTGAAGTACGGGTGAATAAGAAGGGGTCGGAGGGAGGGCGAGTCAGGAGAATATACCCTCCTCGTACACCATCACGGTCTCCAGCAGAGGAAGAGGAACTGGATATGACTAAACTGGGAGAAACATGATCCTCCACTTCTGTACAGGCGCCTCAGGCTACTAACCAGAATCCTTACACAGCCTCAAAGACCCCGCCCACTTTTTAGTCCCGTCTTTTCCCACACAGTAGACTAGTGGGCAAATTTGTCTGCTGCAGACACTAGGGGGCGCCCAGCCGACTGGTAGCAGAGCTGAGATTCGAATTTGGGGAATATCCTGCTGCTCCCTTTCGACCAATTTTGACAGGTAGCTTTAGCACGTGGTTTTTACGTGCCGAGCTACTCGCTGCTTCACCGGCGCCTGGCGTTCACCCACACAATCAGGATTACGGATTGCAGAGGTGCCGAGGATGTCTCAGTAGCCGGCATCTCCAGTTTTATTAAGGTTTGACGGGTGATAAAGGTATGCACGCCTCAGAAAGGGCGAACTGGGTACGAACGAGGCTCGAGGCTCCACGCTGGAACCCTCGACGCTCGGATCAATGCGCCGTTCTGCTTGGTGAGCTGCTGATCCACTTAAGCATTGATCAGAGATCAGCAGTGAAGAAACGCTCGATTAACCCGAGCAGCTCTAAACCCGTCTAATTCCGCTCTGACTAACGAGGGACGCTCCCGATGTGCCCGCTGGCATCTAAGTGCAGGTCGTAATTACAACCAACACAAGGGTAATTAAGATATGAAATATTGATGAGCAGATACGATGCGCTGGTGCTGTAATGGGTGAGCGTGGGCGCAGAAGAATCCATACTGATGGGTTCCTGTTGTTTTGGTCTCTGTGAAGCAGTGCGGCCAAAAGTATTTGGACACCCGATCATGAGCTTTTAAAAACAAACTGTATTAAACTAGAGTAACCTCTGTGTAGTCTCTTCTGTGACAGTATAGTGTCTAAGCAATTGAAGGTTAAGGGCCTTGCTCAAGGGCCCAACAAGGGGCTTGAACTGGCAGCCTTTCGAGTACTAGTCCGGTACCTTAACCTCTAGGCTACAACTGCACCACAGCTTCCAAAGCTTCTCACAAGACTTTGAAGTGTGTCTATGTATGGGAATTTGTGCCCGTTCAGTCATTTGCATGGCTGGGAGCTGATTGATCAGTTGGTGTTCCAGTTCATCCCAGAGTTGTTAAGTGGGGCTGAGGTCAGGGCTCTGTGCAGCTTTTCTTCATGTCTTTAAAGAGCTTGCTCATGCTGGAACAGGAAAGGACCTTCCCTAAACCATTTCACAGCCTTTTGAACGTTGTTACAACCCTGAGCTCTACCGTATTCTGGATTTTTTTTACCCTTTATCCCCCCAACTTAGTCATTTCCAATTCCCTCTGGGTGGTGCCTGGGCCGCTAATGACTGCAGCATATCTGTTCACTATAAAAACACTGCCGGAGTTCCAGACACCAAACATTTCTTGGCTTTGGTACATCCAGGATAAAGGGGAACGTTTGCAGACGTGAACTTTGGCTTCGATCGGCACAAACGAGGCGTCACAGACCCTCCTGATGTTCGCCTGAACTTTCACCATCAATACTGGCATCTCTGTGAGCAGACTGGACGATCCGCATAGATCTCTGCTCCCCCGGGGCTCAGACTGACCGGACCTAATCCAATTCGTCCACTATCACAAAGCCGACGTGGATTAAGTCTCGGCTCAGTTACAGACTGGATTCATTCTGACAGAGCTTCATTACTCCCAGCTTGCTATCGATGCTTTTGGTTGATTAGCGCTCTAATGTAGCTCTAGTGCTAGCTCTGTGTTTACAGCGTCTACAGAATCATCTTGGACCATGGTCAGTCCAGGTAAACCCAGAGCGTTTCCTCCTGCCACCATTTTATCACCTTTGGCACCACAGCTATCCTTGAGGGATTGGTCACGGTTTTTAGGGACCTGCTCTGACCTACTACTACTTTCTCCCATTCTTTCGTAATTTGTCATAGCCAGTTCCCCTTCCTCTGCTGGAGACCCCAATGGTGTATGGGGAAGGTATACTCTCCTGACCTAACCTCCCTCCGAGCCCTTGTTATCCCCCCGTACTTCGGTGGATAGACACGTAAGGTCGGTCTCGCATTTCCACGTTCCTCCACTTCAATACAGGCGTCCTTACACAGCCTCGAAGACCCCGCCCACTTTTTAGTCCCGTCTTTTCTCACCCAGCAGACCGGTGGCCGATTTTGTCCGTCTGCTAAGGAGCGCCCTGCCTACCGGTCACTCTGAGAGATCAGGATCCCAATTCTGATGAAATCAATTCTATACAATTAATTCTATGCATCCAACCTTGTGGTCATTGTGGCCAAGTTCAGAGTGGAGACACTTGATGCCTCGACACCTTTGGGACCAATTGGAACATCAGGTGCGATCCAGGCCACCTCGATCAACATCAGGGTCTGGCCTGGCGGACGCTCTTTAGGCTGAATGAGCGCAAATTCCCACAGACGCTTCAAAATCTTTTGGAAAGTCTTCCTGGTAGAGTGGAGGCTGCTGTGGCCACAAAAGGGGGAGCTACTGTGTCCACATACTTTTGGTAAAATTGCACTTGGGCAGGCCAAATATCCCCAAACCCTTTCCCAACAACGAGCGCATTTTAGATCTGCAGGAATTAAGAGAACCTCTTACCCAGGGCAGGTCCATCCTGTCCCGTTTGGGAACCGCTAGGCAGGCAGATGTTTCCAGGTGCTAACGAACGCAGTGGGTATCAAGGAGTAAGGTACCGTAGTGATACTGTTCCAACTGTCCGACGTGGGATCGTAGCAGTCTAGCGTCTTACACCGCTGCGTCCCGAAGTAGCCGCCGACCACGTACAGTTTGTTACCAGAGGCGACGGCGTGGCAGCTCATTCGTTTTGAGGTCATATCCCCCACCCGCGTCCACTGATTGGTCTCGCAGTCGAACCGGTACGCGGAGGCGGCGGTGAACTCGGTGTCCCCGCCCATGATGAAAATCTGGCTCCCCAAAACAGCGGCCGCCGTGTAGCGCCACGGTTGAGGGCACTCCTCCGCTATGGTCCATCGATTCTCCGCGGGGTCGTAGCACTGCACCTTGGAAGCCTTGTCCCGGTGGATGGTGGTCCCTCCGAAAACGAACAGCTTCAGCTTGGCACTGACCACCGCCGCGTTACTGACGCCGTCTCTGAGCGGCGCCATCATGGTCCACTTGTTGGTCAGGGGGTCGTAGCGCTCGACTTGCTTCAGAGACACGGACGGCGAGGCGGGGAACACGCCGGCGATCGCCGTGTGACCTCCCACCACGTAAAGGCAGTTCTCCAGTTCCGCCGAGCCGTGCCCGAAGCACGCGATTAACATGGGCGCGCCCTTGGACCACTCCTCGTGGACCGTATCGTAAATCCAAACATCTTTGGACACTCCGTTTTCCGAGCCGCGCCCTCCGGTGATGTACACCTTGCACCCGATGGCGCATGCGCTGAACTCCTTCCTGGGGCTCGGCAGGTCAGATTTGGGGATGATCTCCTTCGCTTTGTGGTCCACTTGGTAGATCTTGTCGCACATGAAGGTCTGGCCTCCGAGGATGAGCAAGGTGTGACCGGACTTGCGAGGCCTGGCGCAGGGACTGGTGACCACCCCGTCGTTCTGCAGGATCTTCTTCTTGCACTGGATGGCCTCCTCGACGATCCGTTGACTCCGCTTGTCCGACATGACCAGCTCCTCGCAGGCCACGGCCTCGATGAGGCACTCGGAGGGCAGGAGGGCGAGACGGATGCCGCGGAGCAGCTCGGGAAGGTACTCCCGGCGAGCGTCCAGGTCGTACCGGAGCCAGCGCATCACCGCATTGAACACGATCTGCTCGTCTTCGATCTCCAGCTCGTCACTCAGAATGAGGTCCTGAAGTTTGTCCTTGGAGAGCCCGTAAAAGTCCTCGGTGTCCCGGACGGCCTCGAAGTGCACCAGGCACATCCTCCAGGAGAGCTCGTACAGCCTCTTGCACTGATGCGCGTCCGACAGGAGCATCATTCCCAGACAGTTGGACGAGTGCAGGTTCTTCTCCAGGAACTCGGCGGCGGCGTCCCGGATGTCGTGGAACTGCAGCATGTCTCCGGCCTCCAGGAGCGACTCGGCGTTCTCCTCGTTGATGATGACCCGCGACGAATACGCGAAGTCCAGGAGCAGCTCCAGGACCTCCGGGTGCACGCTGTCCCGGAAGTTCACCTCGCTGTCCAGGCTTTCGCGCAGGCCGCCGCTGAACATCGCTTCGAAGTAGCGACTGCAGGCCGCCAGGACGGCGCGGTGGCACGGGAACGAGCGATCCCCGGCCCATAACGTCACGTCGGTGAACATGCGCTGTTTGCGGAGCGTGTTGAGGTGGGTGAGGACGCTGTCGGGGTGCGAGGGCTTGTGGAACAGCGAGATGTTCATGGAGCCGGTGCTGGTCCGGGACTTGCGGTTCTCGTGGACGCTGACGGACATTTTTTCAGGGACCTCCAAGGAATCGACTTGAACTGGAGAAGGAAAAAGGACAAAGCAAAGGGTATCAGGTTGAGTCTCTACAAGATTTCACCTAACTGGACCTTAACTGGACACTAACCCTTAATGCAGCAGGTAGTGGTGGCACTGCAGTGGTACGCTAACATGTTAACTAGCAAAAAAAACAAACCAAATGGTCACAAGTTGGGTCTCTATGGGATTCTGGCAAGTTGACACAATCAGTCTGACCTTAACTGGACCTTAACTGGACCCTATTCTTGCATGCAGCAGGTATTGGTGGCACTGCAGTGGTACGCTAACATGTTACCTAGCATTTGTAGAGGCTGTGACCATGAGCATTTATTGACAACAGAGTCCTGTGGGAAGTATCAGGGTCACAGACATCCGGATGAGGCGCATATCTACGGATTCTCTGAAATCTTTTGATTATATTATGTACAGTAGAGGGTAAAAATTAGGCAATCATAGCCTACCGGATAAGGTACTGGAGTAGTAATCAAAAGGTCGCTGGTTTAAGCCCCACCACTGCCAGGTTCCCACTGTTGGGCCCTTAATTTACTGTCACACTACTGTATGTCGCTTTGGTTGTTATTAAATATTTGGACGCGTCTGTTCTGCCGTAATTAAAATTGATTTATAGACACTGCAGGATTTTATTGACAGACTTATTTTAATTCTAGCGGCGGGCATCGGTGCCAGCTGGGCACCCGTTCACAGACGGACATCAGAGGCGACGAATCAGGGGTTAAATTTAGAGCCCATTATTCATGTCGTGCTGACTATTAAATTTTGGAACAGAATGAGGTCTGGTTTGGTGTGCCAGGCTCTGACTCACCGGCACCCACCGTCTCTTTTTATTCGACACAGCAAGCGTCCGCAAATACGGCTTAATAACGTCCTGAACTCCAAAAGTATGTGGACACCACTTTTTAAATACTGAACCTGACTCTATTGAATCAGTTATTTAGTACTTTAGGATGATACGATTCGCCCCTGACCTCCCTTAAGTGGCGACAGTTACGGTTTAAATTCCCTCAATCTTTTGATAATATTAAGTACAGTAGAGGGTGAAACAATGAAAACCTTTGCTATTTTTAACCAATTCTTGCTCATTAAAGACTGAACCCTTCCTGAATTCTTCTTTTATACCCTTGTATTATAAGACTTGCCTCTATAGTGGCAACAGTTTAGGGAAGGCCCTGTGCAAGGACGAAGCCAGGTCCATGAAGACATGGTTTGGCGTAAAGAACAGAACTCGACACATTTGGGATGAAATGGAACGCTGATTGTGAGCCAGGTCTTCTCATTTAACACTCCAAAACTTTATGGACGGCCTTGCCAGAAGAGTGGAGGCTGGTAAAGGTGCAAAGGGAGTCAAATCTGTATTAACTGGCATGGATTCATGGTCAGGTGTCCACATATTTTGGTTCACCTACGCCCAATATAACGTACGCTCAACGTGATTGGACGGAACTGTTTGCTCCTTTGCAGGTGGGGGGTGCCCCATTTCACACCCCGTCCCAACTTTTCTGGACGGCTGGTTTGTATTCCCTGCTAATACACTGCATTATCCTGGTCAGGGTCACAGTGGGCACTTGGAAACGCTGGGTGCATTACAGTAGTACCATGGATGAAAAGCAAGCCATCACAGCCACCCCACACCGCTGTACAACGGCGTCCCACGATATCGTATCGCGTCCGACATCGTATCGTCCGCCCCTGACGTTCAGTCCTGCATTCCAGCCGAGATCCAGCCCGGAGGAACTTTGCATTTCGGGGCTCGTTTGCAAGTCAAACGGCGCTGCAGTTCAAATATTTAAGCTCCCATTCAGTTTCTGAAATGCAAATATTTCACCCGGCTGAAACTGGGAGAAGAAGAAAAAACCAACAAGTCCGAATTCCAGCAGCCACGTTGGGATGAACTGGAAGGCTGACTGTGAGCCAGGGCTTCTGTTTAACGTCGGCGCCTGAGCTGACTCGGCAACAAATCCCGCAGGCACACTCCAAAACAAAAGCCATAAGGAGTCATCACCATGGTCAGGTGTCCACATACTTTCGACACGGACTTCCAGCATTCCGCAGTGGTGCAGACATGCAGAACCCTCGTGCCGCCGGGTTCTAAAGTCAAAGGGTCAGAAGCAGAACGATACACGGCATGCACCGGGCGTCGCAGGGAGGCGTGATGGGTGGGGGGGTTTGGATGCAGATTCGGATGCGGGATTGATGCGGGCGGGCGGGAGGGGGGGGGGGGTCACGTGGCTGAGAAACACTTACAGCGGCAAAACCTGCTGACCCAAGAGCAGGTGCTGACCGAGGAGATCTGAGGAGACGTCTGCATCGGTCCTGAGGCGCTGAGACCGTCTGCACGGGGGCAGAGGGGGTAAAAAACAAAAAGGGGGTAAAGATATAACCGTGTAAGAGTGGAACCCTGGTCAGGCTCGAAACGTGAACGTAATGGAACCGTGAGCGCTTCTTTTAAGGTGGTTTGATTTATCGGAACAGTCTGACGTCGACAGGGCTGTAAATAATTTAATCTGGTTGAAACGGAAACCAGTTAAATGATCTGACTGGTTTTGGTCTTGTGTTTTGGAACATAACTATGAGGACGCTGGATTAAACCCCACAAAACGGCCAAAAGTATACAGACACCCATCCAAATTCCTAAAAGTGTGATGCGCCCCGTCCTCCTCCAGCATGATCGTCTCCGTGTCCGTTACTAAAGGAAGAGAGAAATGTTTTGGGACGACTCGGAACCTCCCACTTACAGACATGCAGCCAATTGTGCACGAGGTGGTGGTGGTGTGTTAGTGTGTGTTGTGCTGGTATGAGTGGATCAGACACAGCAGCGCTGCTGGAGTTTTTAAACACCGTGTCCACTCACTGTCCACTCTATTAGACACTCCTACCTAGTCGGTCCACCTTGTAGATGTAAAGTCAGAGACGATCGCTCATCTATTGCTGCTGTTTGAGTCGCTCATCTTCTAGACCTTCATCAGTGGTCACAGGACGCTGCCCACGGGGTGCTGTCGGCTGGATGTTTTTGGTTGGTGGACGATTCTCAGTCCTGCAGTGACAGTGAGGTGTTTAAAAACTCCAGCAGCGCTGCTGTGTCTGATCCACTCATACCAGCACAACACACACTAACACACCAGCACCATGTCAGTGTCACTGCAGTGCTGAGAATCATCCACCACCTAAATAATACCTGCTCTGTGGTGGTCCTGACCATTGAAGAACAGGGTGAAAGGGGGTAACAAAGCATGCAGAGAAACAGATGGACTACAGTCAGTAATTGTGGAGCTGATAAAATGGACAGTGAGTGTAGAAACAAGGAGGTGGTTTTAATGTTGTGGTTTTAATGTTATGGCTGATCGGTGTACACTATGCAGCAGGATTGTTTTGGAATCACGCTGGTTGAGAAGGTCGAGCTGAGTTGAGAACTTCTGCTTTAAAGACTTCACCGGTTCATCTTGGACGCCGCAGCCTTGAGGAGACGTGGAAGTCAATAAAGAAACACGTTCCCGGACCGTGAGGAACGATTCAATGATCTCCGAACTCACAGAGGAAAGAGTTCCTCACCAGTACATCCAATCACCCACGGCAACGGTCCCTCACCAACCCCGTCCGAGCCCGGAGCCGGCCAATCGCTGGGAGACGAACGAGCGACGCCTTTCAGCGCAGCACAAAGGTTGATCCGACGGCGGACCGATTTCCTTCAGGTCCTTTGACCGGGTGTGTTGGTATTCCGCCGCAGCTTCACCTCAGATGCGCCGGACCGGGGCGCGGGGGGGTCGGGGGGGTAACGGAGGCCCGTTTCTCTCTCGTTCTTTCTTTCTATTTTTTTCCGAGGCACAATCGAAAGCTGGCGAGCGTTCCGGTGTTTACACCGTTGGCCGGATCACCAGCTGGCACGCGGTCTGTCTGAGAGCTGAGAAAACTTCTCCCGGCTCCAGAGAAGAAAGGAAGCGCGGGCGGCGGATCAGAGCCGGGGGATGAAGCCGCGAGGCGTCGCCACGTGCTAATAACCGACAGTGATGAGCTCCTCTCCCACCTGTTTCTACACCCGGGGACGGGCGAATATCCGGCGGGTGTTTGCAACAGGTCTGTGGGGAGGACAGTCGCGGCAGGGCCGGTAACGGCTGATCATAAATCAAATAGATTTACATTTACGGCATAAACAACTGAGGGTTAAGGGCTTTGCACAAGGGCCCAACAGTGCGAATCTGGCAGTCGTGGGGTTTGAACCAGCAACCTTCTACAGCTACCAAGAGATTCGAAAACAGATCACCAGTAATGTTTGGCTTTTTAATACTGAACAGTGCGCTCAGGTGCCTCAGTGGTCTATCAAGATAGCCCTCCAGTGGTACTATCAGCCGACCAGGCTTCAGTACAGACATGATTGGCTCTGTTTGAGGGGCTGGATGACCAAAGCTTTGCGATGGATCGCCGCCCTGTCCGAGTTATTCTGCCTTATTAATGCTCACGGTTTTAAAATGTTGTATTGGGCGAGTATGAGGCCGGTCAGCTGGCGAGTATTAAGTCAGTAGGTGGGCAAGTATGAGGCCGGTCAGCTGGCGAGTATTAAGTCAGTAGGTGGGCGAGTATGAGGCCGGTCAGCTGGCGAGTATTAAGTCAGTAGGTGGGCGAGTATGAGGCCGGTCAGCTGGCGAGTATTAAGTCAGTAGGTGGGCGAGTATGAGGCCGGTCAGCTGGCGAGTATTAAGTCAGTAGGTGGGCGAGTATGAGGCCGGTCAGCTGGCGAGTATTAAGTCAGTAGGTGGGCGAGTATGAGGCCGGTCAGCTGGCGAGTATTAAGTCAGTAGGTGGGCGAGTATGAGGCCGGTCAGCTGGCGAGTATTAAGTCAGTAGGTGGGCGAGTATGAGGCCGGTCAGCTGGCGAGTATTAAGTCAGTAGGTGGGCGAGTATGAGGCCGGTCAGCTGGCGAGTATTAAGTCAGTAGGTGGGCGAGTATGAGGCCGGTCAGCTGGCGAGTATTAAGTCAGTAGGTGGGCAAGTATGAGGCCGGTCAGCTGGCGAGTATTAAGTCAGTAGGTGGGCAAGTATGAGGCCGGTCAGCTGGCGAGTATTAAGTCAGTAGGTGGGCAAGTATGAGGCCGGTCAGCTGGCGAGTATTAAGTCAGTAGGTGGGCGAGTATGAGGCCAGTCAGCTGGCGAGTATTAAGTCAGTAGGTGGGCGAGTATTAAGTCAGTAGGTGGGCAAGTATGAGGCCGGTCAGCTGGCGAGTATTAAGTCAGTAGGTGGGCGAGTATGAGGCCGGTCAGCTGGCGAGTATTAAGTCAGTAGGTGGGCGAGTATGAGGCCGGTCAGCTGGCGAGTATTAAGTCAGTAGGTGGGCGAGTATGAGGCCGGTCAGCTGGCGAGTATTAAGTCAGTAGGTGGGCGAGTATGAGGCCGGTCAGCTGGCGAGTATTAAGTCAGTAGGTGGGCGAGTATGAGGCCGGTCAGCTGGCGAGTATTAAGTCAGTAGGTGGGCGAGTATGAGGCCGGTCAGCTGGCGAGTATTAAGTCAGTAGGTGGGCGAGTATGAGGCCGGTCAGCTGGCGAGTATTAAGTCAGTAGGTGGGCCAGTATGAGGCCGGTCAGCTGGCGAGTATTAAGTCAGTAGGTGGGCAAGTATGAGGCCGGTCAGCTGGCGAGTATTAAGTCAGTAGGTGGGCAAGTATGAGGCCGGTCAGCTGGCGAGTATTAAGTCAGTAGGTGGGCGAGTATGAGGCCGGTCAGCTGGCGAGTATTAAGTCAGTAGGTGGGCGAGTATTAAGTCAGTAGGTGGGCAAGTATGAGGCCGGTCAGCTGGCGAGTATTAAGTCAGTAGGTGGGCGAGTATGAGGCCGGTCAGCTGGCGAGTATTAAGTCAGTAGGTGGGCAAGTATGAGGCCGGTCAGCTGGCGAGTATTAAGTCAGTAGGTGGGCAAGTATGAGGCCGGTCAGCTGGCGAATATTAAGTCAGTAGGTGGGCGAGTATGAGGCCGGTCAGCTGGCGAGTATTAAGTCAGTAGGTGGGCGAGTATGAGGCCGGTCAGCTGGCAAGTATTAAGTCAGTAGGTGGGCGAGTATGAGGCCGGTCAGCTGGCGAGTATTAAGACAGTAGGTGGGCGAGTATGAGGCCGGTCAGCTGGCGAGTATTAAGTCAGTAGGTGGGCGAGTATGAGGCCGGTCAGCTGGCGAGTATTAAGTCAGTAGGTGGGCAAGTATGAGGCCGGTCAGCTGGCGAGTATTAAGTCAGTAGGTGGGCAAGTATGAGGCCGGTCAGCTGGCGAGTATTAAGTCAGTAGGTGGGCAAGTATGAGGCCGGTCAGCTGGCGAGTATTAAGTCAGTAGGTGGGCGAGTATGAGGCCGGTCAGCTGGCGAGTATTAAGTCAGTAGGTGGGCGAGTATGAGGCCGGTCAGCTGGCGAGTATTAAGTCAGTAGGTGGGCGAGTATGAGGCCGGTCAGCTGGCGAGTATTAAGTCAGTAGGTGGGCGAGTATGAGGCCGGTCAGCTGGCGAGTATTAAGTCAGTAGGTGGGCGAGTATTAAGTCAGTAGGTGGGCAAGTATGAGGCCGGTCAGCTGGCGAGTATTAAGTCAGTAGGTGGGCAAGTATGAGGCCGGTCAGCTGGCGAGTATGAACCAAGTCACTGGCACCAAGTCACCAAGGCGACTATGGCGGCATTTCGGCTCGCATAAGGTATCACAGAATAGCGGGGGAACCTGTAGAGTGAATATAAATGAACAAACCGAGGGGGGTCCAGGTTTAGGAAACATATAGCACAAGGCAGGAATACCCTGAACAGGGTGCCAATCCATCAAAGGGCAGACATAGCCGATCATGGCCCAACTGGCCGACTGCCGAGAGTCGAACCCAGATCTCAGAGGTAGTGCGTGAGAGTAATAGACCGACCGCTGCTCCACCTGAGCACAACAGTAGGAACGTATTCGGCTGTAATCTGTTGTTACTTCATTACAGAACCGATAACCAATAAAGACGTGATAGCTGGACAAACGCTGGGGGTTAAAAAGGTCACGTCCAGCTGCTGAGTAACGGAGCTGCAGATTCTTCCACCCATCAGAGAGAGAAACCGCCGCTCTGATGAAATCTGACCCTGGTCAGACCCGCCGGTGGCGCGATGCTGAAATCTGCACGCCTCGTATCGGCCGTATCCTCTCTCTGGAGAGCAGCGCCGTGATGATAATGAAGTCGTTCTGAAGTCTGTACGTGTGTGTAAACTTCTAACCTTAGATTCTACGGTTTTAAGATTTGTTCAGTAGAACTTTGGTTCTCGTGGCTTCATAATGCTCTAATGCTGGATATTTAACAAGGGAGCCGTCCATGTTTTTGTTTGTGTTTGTTAAACATGAGGTTGTTTTACTTTTGTACTTTAAATTGTTGTTTGTTTCACTATAAGCTGTTTATTTATCCAACAAAAACAAAAGAACCTGAAGGAAAATGTAGAAAATGAAGCCAATTGTTAAAACAATTAAAGAATTTACTAGTAAAGCAAAAATTAAAAGGTGCCAGAGGTAAAATTATAAAATATAATTTAGAAAAGGGATGATTTTAAACGAATAATAAGTTTAGTATTTAAAACCACTTGGAAAACTTAAACTACTGAATAAATTGTCGAGTTCTAAAATAAAACGTAAATGTTAAATTAAACTACACGAAGCTCTGCTAAGCTAATTAGCTAACGACAACGAATAAAGACCAAACTTATTAACTTCGTTCTCTTAAACTGTAAATTAAACCCCTCGAATCTGCTAATGAGTCAAAAATATTTAGCAAAATTTGACAATTCAACGATATTAAACTTTGATAATCGGGCCAGACTTTGGATAAGACAGCTAATGAAAATAGCGTCGAGTCTGTGCAGACCGTGTCCCAATTTGCTCCTTGTACTATACACATGCGCCCTACGCAATATCTGGTGTCATAGCAGTAAGCACCCTACCTAGTGCACGAGAGGTCGGTTTGTAATACGGCCCACAGTTTCTACAGTCCACAGATCAGTGCGTTGGCATGCCGTTAAGCGCAAACAGGCGAACGTGATCGAACTTAAATGATAATTTAATTAGCTACTAATGGATATTTAATTGTTATTCGGGAACAATAATAAACAAACGAACCACTGTTAGAACACAAATGTGGGTTTGTTTTAAGACTGTTGATTTAAGACTCGTCAAAGTAAAACATGAGGAAGATTAAAGAAATACTCACAATAAACTGGAGATCAGTTCAGCTATTCCGCTACATCTGAAGCCCTGATAGAACTCTAATTTCATTTATTTATCTGTAATTACAGTGAAATGATGATTAAATCCACTCAGCGCTGCAGTTCGGTGTTTAATGACTGAGAGAAAATAAACCTGCAAGTCTTTATGTTCCATATAAACGGGGTGGTGAGATTCACAATGATCGGCATTTTGAGCCACCAATCAGCGTGCAGAATCTGTTTGATAGTTTTCACATTTGTCCAATAGAATCTAAGAAAGCTGGAACTGGGGGCGTTTTATAGGTACAAAAGCGACCAATCAGTGAAAGGATGGGCGGGATTTAGAGTTTATTACAATAAATAATAGATAAATAAGTAAATAAACAAACATTAAATTCCATTAATTTACTCGTTAATGTTTTTATTTCCTCTTTTATCGTCTTGCATTTCACTACACTTACAAATATATACCCTAAAGAGCCAAAACATTAGGACCAAACTCCTAACATGTGGTCAAACCAGCTCTGACCCACCGACACATCTAACGTGGTGTTTGGTACCTTCAACTTTGTGAGGTTCTGTCCTAAAGTCCACATGTGTCCAGATGTCCAGTTCCGAAACCTCTGTGCCCATTCTAGGTGCTTTAGCATGGGCAATCTGACTGGCCTGCGACCATGCAGACCCTGGGCCACATTCACCTCATCACCAGGATCCACATCATCAGCGGTTTGATCTTCTCTTAGTCCAGACCAGACCCCAAGGAGTCACCACGACTGACTGTGACACCTCTTGCTGTTTAAAAAATGCTTTAACTCAGTCGTCTGGTCATGATCAAAGTCCCTCAGGTCTTTATGTTGATCTGATCTGCTGCGTTCAACACGTGAACTACAAGGAACCTCCATCAGCCCGACATTGTCTTTAAATAATAATATTTGCTCATAGTAAATAGTAAATAATAGCAAATAATAGTATTTATAGAGTACCATATAATATAGTAAATAATAGTATAGAGTATTATATAATATGGTAAATAATAGTATTTATATAGTACTATATAATACAGTAAGATATAGTATTTATAGAGTATTATATAATATAGTAAATAATAGTATTTTTATTATTTAGGCCTATTTAGGATTTTGTCTATATGAACTTAATATTTAATATAAATTAGTTTAAATCTTTTTATTTTTAAGTATTTTACTTCAATCAGTAATAAATATTATTATTATTTATTTTATTTTATTTAATTAATGCATTTATTTATATTTATATTTGACTTTGAAAGATTTTGCCTAGCCTCACACTATTATTATTATTATTATTTAATCACACACATTAGATTTATATAATATATTTTGTTACTCCCACCTGGTCACAATATTAATGAAATACTTTCATCATTTGTTTGTAAACTTTTGGTCATGTAGCTTTCTATAATTCACCCATTATAATCCTTAAAACTGAGTTGTAAGCGTAATGTTGACCTATTGCGCCATCTAGTGTTTTAATCATACTACTGCTCATCAAACTAAATGTAATGCAGTGAGCGGCGCGACAGACTTACAAAACCTCCCAAAATACTACAGTAAACAAGCAGTAAGTGCTTGGAACTGATATTACCCACAAAAAGTTCTCCAAGTTGCTGTGGCATCTGAATAATGGAACGTTCTCAGATAACTCAAGTCCTACCTGCATTCTGATGTTCTACTGAATCAAACCACTAACAGATCTGTCTAGTCCATCTTAATGGAATCACACCTGACCACAAAGAGTAAATAACCCTAATACAGGAGGGCTTCACTTCTAATTTCTTATACAATCTTATTTGTACCCTTCATGTCTTCTATAGGAACACTCTTCTTCTGACCTCTACACACAGGCTTGTTCATCAATGGTGACCCTCATGGAAACATAAATATTCTGGTAATATAGCAGTGCGGTTCATCAAGACAAGATTACAATCCAAACTCCAGTAAGGTGTTTAATGTTCTGTGTAATACATCATTGTGGAAATGTGTACATCAAAAGGCATGAGAGGAGTCACGATCCGTACCTGGGTTCATTTTTTGGTGGATTGGATTAGGTACATGATGGGACCTGTAGGCTCGTTCACGTCAGGTAAACATCAAGAGGTCATCGAGGTCGATCTCTATTGAAGCTAATTTTGGAAACCGTAGCCGCTGTTCCAGGTCTGACGTCTCATTAAGAGCAGACGAGACGAGATGTGCTGATCTTCGTTAATATAAGACGTCCCGTCTGCCAGAGACGCGTCTGCGGTTACCGTTAAGATTCCTCTGTAAGATCGCGACGCTGGATTCAATTCACCGGCCGGTGCTTAGCGCAGCGCTTACTGGAATTAAAATCTGAGGCATGAAGTGTGACCTACAGCTAAATTTAAACAAGAACAGATCATTCACATCATTGTGAGAGCACGACGCCACGCCTCGATAAGATCGAAGTGATTTAATAGCGCTACGATGTCCTCATGGACCGGGTTTCAGTAGCTGCCTTATTACCAACAGGTCAGTTTGGTCATTTGTAGATGTCTGGGAGCAACAACAGCTCAGCCACGAAGCCGCACAAGTTTACTGATTACTTGTAGGGGTGTAAAGTACACCATCGTTGGACTTCGGAGCAGTAAAACCATTCTCTACAGTGATGTCATGACGTCTCGCAGCTGATAAAAGCATCCGGGTTTGGTCGATAGCACCAGCTGTGAAGTGTAGTGAAGAGGAAATAATAGAGCGTCTATTCAATAGACGGGAAATACTAGTGGTACAGCATTTCCTAACAGTTTAAGGAATACCCTTTTCTGCATATGAAGCCATATGAAGAGCACATTGCTGAGTTTGTTATGGAAACCCTAAGCCCTGAAATCTGACATCCAACCCCTCTGGGATGTACCAGTCCAACACCAGGGGCTAAATGGAACCGAATCCCTCTAGTCATGTTCCCAAATGCAGTTGGAAGCTCCCTGGACGAGGAACACCGAGTCTGTTAGAACGATTGTGGGTTTGGATGAGATGTTGAGGTGTTGTGTATCTACATTTTTAAACAGGAGCTAAGTTTACCCCCCACTACTCCCCTTAAAACCCCCCCCCCCCCCCCCCCCCCCCCCCCCCGGGCACCGAACTGCGGTTTAATGCGACGCTAATGGACGACGTGATGAAAACGTGCAATTAGATAATCGAGACTGGAGAACGTTTACAGGGCTTTAAAGCTTCCCACGGAGAGCTCCCGGCGTCAGAACGGCCCTGCCCGGCACCCGCGGCACCCGCTGCATCCTCTACATCTTCTGCAGGTCCGTTAGCAGTGGAGAACATGGCTGCCGTCGCGACTGATGACGACACGACTCCCGAATCTGCTCCCAAGTTCAGTTTCTGTAAAGTGTCTCTGGTCCGGAAGCTGAGGGAGCATCTGAGCTGTGAGTACGATGGTCGACTGAGTGACGTGTGTTTATGTGCTTGAGTTGATGTCAAATGCATGGACACCGATCCGTTATCCAATCGAGGATCTTTTACATCTCAAACAGGACCAATTACTTAAATGTCGAAACAAGGGGCGCTCATGAGTTTGAATCTCAGCTCTGCTACCGCCCAGTCGGACGCCTATACAAACAGCGTTGTCGGCTCGTCGTCTGTTGGCTTGGATGCCGGAGAAGATTTCTCATATCGGCTGCAGTTACGACCTCTGCTGGCTGATCGATGGCACTGCACAGAGACGAGGGATTATGGAGATCAGTGCATAACTCTCCGTGTGCGATACGGGTCTCCATATGTTCTTTTCATCTGCGCCAGGCCAGCTGTAGCCTAGGTGGTTAAGGTACTGGACCAGTGATCAGAGGGTCGCTGGTTCAAGCCCCACCACTGCCAGGTTGCAGCCCTGAACCCTCAATTGCTTAGACTGTATACTGTAACTGTACTGTAAGTCGCTTTAGATAAAGGCGTCTGCTAAATGCCAAAAATGTAAATGTAAATGTAAACATGTGCCAAAGGGGGCGTGTTTTAGTCACAGCTCTTCTTGGTCAGAGTGGAAGTCACCGAGAGTAGAGAAGAAGGGAAATACAATCGGGTGATTGGATATGACTGAATTGGGAGATTGTTTTACCATTGATTGAATGGATTAAACTCACTGTGAAGCAGCTCATAAGCTTAGTGTTTGAGGTACTGACCTTGTAATCCACCCACCACTGCCAAGTCGGCCCTGTTGGACCCCTGAGCGAGGCCCCTTACCCACAGCTGGAAATGGCGTCTGCTAGATCTGTGGTGTGTCCAGTCACTGGTCATCTCGAGGCTGGACTACTGCGTCTCCCATGTCCATTATTAAACCCCTGCGACTGATTCAAAATGCAGCTGTAACCAACCCCACTGCTATGCAGCCACTGTTGGGTCCTTGAGCGAGGCCCTTAACCCTGTCTGCTCCAGGGGCGCCGTAAGGTGGCTGACCCTGCGCTCTGACCCCGGCTTCCATACAAGCTGGGATACGCGAAGAAAGAATTTCATTGTACTGTACACATGTATATGTATATATGACAAATAAAGTATATCTTCTTCTATCTTCTGCTGCAACATTATCACCCCACTGCTGCTAACCAGGGTCCTTACACAGCACCGCCCACTTTTTAGTCCCATCTTTTCCCATCTCGCAGACTAGCGGCTGATTTTGTCTGCACTTCCGGTCGTGCCCACTAGATGCCGCCCAGCCGCCCAGTAGCAGAGCTGAGATTCGGAAGTTATTTCTGTGATGTATCAGGTGACGTGTGATTGGTTACAGACGCGGGTTGGAGGTGTTAGACGGGTCGTCTGGTTCGATGTCAGATAATAAAAAGTAGCGGATAATAAACTAGTGGACGAGCGAGCTGTCGAGTTTTAATGTCCCATATTTAGACGCTCAGGATCTCGGTGTGAAACCGTATAACACACTGAGGACAAACTGTGATCTACCAAGGAGACCGAGCATCAAAATAAACCTGTGTGAGTGTGTGTGCGCCCAGATCATCAGGTCAGATCTGCAGAAATACTGAAGTTCTTGACGTCCCTCAGAAACACACATTAAGTGCCATTAATAATCACAGCCCCAAAAAGTGCAGTTTCTACACGGCTGATTGGCTGATGTGAAATGGTTACTGAACTATTATTGGCTCAGGATGCTGGAAAGCCCCGCCTCCTTTGAGCTGTTTTCAAAACAGCTCGTTGATGCATTAATAATAATAATATTAATAATAATAACCTTAATCATAATAATAACGAGAATATTAATAATAATAATAATAATAATAATATTAATAATAATAACAATGATAATATTAATAATAATAACAATAATATTAATAATAATAATAATAATAATAATATTAATGACCATATTTATAATAATAATAATAATATTAATAATAATGATAATAATAATAATAATAATAATAATATTAACAATGATAATATTAATAATAATATTAACAATGATAATATTAATAATAATATTAACAATGATAATATTAATAATAATAATTATATTAATAATAATAATGATAATAATAATAATAATAATAATAATAATAATAACCGGTCGGCTGAACGCCATCTATCATGATTGGCAGTGCCTGCAGGGAGGGATGGCCGGACTATGTGGGCGGGGTCTTCAAACGCTGTGTAAGGACCCTGATTGACAGATAGAGAGGCGCCTGTGCAGAGTGCAGAGGGAGACAAAGCAGAGGGAGACAAACTGACCATGATAAATTGGGAGAAAAATATAAAATAATAAATAATAATAATAATAATAATAATAATAATAATAATAAAGATGACGATGATAATGATGAAATCATACATTTTTATTTTAAATTATAAAACCTGACACAAAATAAGTTTTTATAAGTTTATAATAAGTTAAGTAAGTAAATAATAAGTTTTTTATTTATTTGGTAGAAATATAGAATTTATTCCCAAATAAGTTAATTTTTTATGGTTACAGCTGGTGGCTGATGGACAACAGAACCCTGATTAATAACGTTTATTATTTACTAACTGTGGAGATTTCAGCCAATGAGAAGCTGCTGTGGCTTAACAATGATGTAGTTAAGTTATTAAAATACAGTCAGTATTAAACTGTTTAATCAAAAGTGCCTCACAGTTGTGAGCAATTGTGGGTTAAGGGCCTTACTCAGGGGCCCAACAGTGGCAACTTGGTGCTGATAGGGTTTGAACTAACGCCCTTCTGATTACTAGTCCAATACCTTAACCACCAAGCTACCACTATGAGGAGAAACACAAACAAAAATCACAATTATTAAGTTAATCGTTTGCTACGTTAGGCTAAAAGAATCCAGCGTTTTCTGTGATTTGTCGTTTCATTCTGGCAGGTCTCTCTGGGCTAGCAAACACCGCTCGGTTAGCATTAATGTACACACGCTAACAAGCATCTCATATTCTCAGCAGAAATGTAGCCAGCGTGGGTGTTTATGTCGTGATATCTGGTATAGCCTGTGAGATTATGTTCTGGACGTGCTAGCCAAGCCATGTCAATCATGCATGTCCGCTAACTTAGGCTAAACTACGGAGAGAGGCGAGCGATCGGCGTAAATAAAACCCGACCGTGCTCGATGACAGCAATTTGGAAACGTAAGACTGTCAGTTTGCAAAACGGTGTTTAAACGCTTGCGTGTTGGCTATGGACGTAGCATGTATGGTTGTTCTACCTGCTCAGATAAAGCAGCTACACTTAATGCTTATAAATGTTGGCCACATTAAAGCTTTATTAGCAAACCTTTGTTTACGTGTACCTATTTTTTACATGTCCATGTTTGTTTTACAGCAACTAGAATCTTCCAGAATTATTTTGTTTTGGATTAGGACGCTAAGATTAGCCCTGATGTTCATAATGCACTATCTTTTTAAATTAGCTTTAAACAATTATGCTAACGTGGTGCTAATTTGCAGTAGCTGTTGTTTGCTCTGCTTACACCAGGCAGCCAAAGTCTTAAGAACAAAACCAGTTCCAAAAATGTTGGGACAGTAGGAAAGAATGTAAATAAGAGCGATAGCAACGATTAGCGTATCGTGTGACTCGTATTTGGCTTAAAATAGTAACGAGACGTCCAGCAAACTCATGATCAGGTGTCCAAATACTTTTGGCTGTATAGTGTCGAACTAAATGAAGGGTTTTCAATAATCTGAGATAAGTTAATGATTTTTTATCCCCTCTCACTGTAATTTCAATAATTAAGAAGCTGTAAACATTTTGGCAATAATTTATATATAAAAGACATTTTGTTCGTTTCAGTTTTAATATTTTTATTGCTCATTTTCACCAGTGACCAGCAGAGGGCGACAGCGCACCACACTCCTCATTACACACAGTATACTAAAGACTCCTGTTTATTCATTCATGTTTACTAACAGCGTTATCCTGGTCTGGGTTGCTGTGGGTACTGCACTGGACACTGGTCTGTGTTGCAGTAAATACTGTACTGGGTTGCAGTGAATACTGGACTGGGTTGCAGTGGGTACCAGTCTGGCTTGCTGTGGGTACTAAACTGGGTTGCAGTGGGTACTGGTCTGTGTTGCAGTGACAAGTAGTTAAAATTGCAATGGGTACTGGTCTGGACTGCAGTGAATTTGGACTGGGTTGCAGTGAGTACCTGTCTGGGTTGCAGTGAGTACTGGTCTGGGTTTCAGTAAATACTGGACTGGCTTGCAGTGGATATTGGTCTGGGTTGCAGTGGGTACTGGTCTGGGTTTCAGTAAATACTGGACTGGGTTGCAGTGGATATTGGTCTGGGTTGCAGTGGATATTGGTCTGGGTTGCAGTGGGTACTGGACTTGGCTGCAGTGGGTACTGGACTGGGTTGCAGTGGATATTGGTCTAGATTACAGTAAATACTGGTGTGGGTTGCAGTGGATACTAGTCTGGGTTGCTGTGGGTACTGCACTGGGTTTGAAGTGAATACTGGTCTGGAGTGGGTACTGGACTGGGTTGCAGTGGATATTGGTCTTGAGCTGCAGTGGGTACTGGTCTGTGTTGCGGTAAATACTGGACTGTGTTGCAGTGGGTACTGGTCTGTGTTGCAGTGGGAACTGTACTGGGTTGCAGTAAGTACTGGTCTGGGTTGCAGTGGGTACTGGTCCACCGAAGTATCTGTGAATTAGAAGGAGTCAGTGGAGCGTGCGGGCGTCGGAGGGAGGGCGTGTCAGGAGAATATACCCTCCTCGTACACCATCAGGGTCTCCAGCAGAGGAAGAGGAACTGGCTACGACTAAACTGGGAGAAAACAGGAGAAAACTCGCCGTGCGGTTGGTGTTAGCAGCAGCGTGTGATGTGTGCGGTGTGTTTTGGTGTCTCCGTCTCTAAGTACTTCCTCCCGACAGGTGCTGGGAGTTTGTTGTCCTACAGAAACAGACGTTTTAATTTCGGCCCCCCACACCCGCCTCTCTCCCCCCTCTCCCCCCCCGGCTCGGGTTTCGCTGGCTGCGGCTCTGTGGAAAGTGCTATTTCAGCCATGCGCCGCCGCTAGTTCAGACCGGCTCTCACGTTACAGCCGCCGCTTGATTGACGGCTCCACAGGAGCGCGGGCGCTCGGGGGGGGGGAGTACGGCGAGGGATCCTGGCGGCTCCTCGGCTCCCGCTGCGGCGGGAATTGGGAACAAGTCCAGTCTGGATAAAACAAAGAGTGAACGGCGGGTTGATGAAACAAGAAGGTCAAGAGGATGGAAAAGAGACTTGACCATGATGCATTGCGTGTCTTTGTTAGTTGCTTCGCATTCTGAACAGCCAGCCTCGGGTGGTGCAGCGGTTCAAATCTCAGCATTGCTATCGACCGGCCGGGCGCTTGTACAGACAATGATCGGCTCGTCCGTCAGGCCGGATGCTGCAGTTATGCCCTCTGCTGGCTGATCGATGGTGCTGCACAGAGATGGGAGATAATAAACATCCATGCGTGACTCTCCGTGCACGATACGGATCTCTGTATGAACCCATATGGCGCAGGTGAAAAGAAGCGGTCGGTACTGCACACGTGTCGGAGGGGGCATGTGTTAGCCACGGCTTTCCTCAGTCAGGATAGGGGTCTGCAGCAGTACATTAGGGACTTGGGTATGACTAAATTGGGAGGAAAATGCAAATAAAAAGATTTGAGTTGCATGGCGATGGTCAGTAGACTGGAAGTCCATCCAGGTCACATGTTTTGGCCTGGTCAGAGTCCAGATTTGAACCCCTTGAACATTTGGTCTCACATTAGGAGGATCAAGGAGGGCGGAGGTTGTAATGCCCCCCCCCCCCCCCCCCCCCCTTGGATCACTTCTTTTTACCTGGCATGGGCGGGGCCTCACAGAGAGCCGTATTGCGTACATAGAGCTGCACTAGGAGCCATCTGTAATCAGTCACCCCTAGTGCAGGGCTTCGACTGGCCAGCTGAGGTCGCACTTACACCAGCGACTAGGAACCTTGTTTAGCCCTCGTTCCTCCCCCTACAGGCACAGCCAATCGTGTGTCTGTGTAGGCGCCCGGCCGGCTGATAGCACAGCTCAGAGAGTTTTTCGAACACTGATCAACTATTTGAAGCCATAAACACTGAGTGGAACAGCACTGACGCTCCTTCCTGTAAAATGTTCTCGGGTCGTGACGTTTCCTGACCAGTTAGTTTATGAGTACGCTGGGAATCTGGGAGATCTGGGAATCCAGGGTTCGAGTCTCGGAAGGGCGTGAGTCTGGTATGAGGACCAGATCCGCCGTGGCGACGCCTAAATATATACGGGAGCGGCCGGAAGAAAAAATAGTGTCTATAAAAACTACCTGTAATCTCCAGAACTTCTGATCTTTCTGATCATGCTCATGTCAGACCCTCGAGCAAACGATTCACTGAGTTAATGTGTCCACTCCACCGGGCATTATGGGTAATCATGCAGCTTTAACAGCTTCACGACTTTGTTATTATTATGTTCTTAAGTTGAGACATGCAACTTAAGAATCTCACATGGATCAGTTGTGACGTTTCCCTTGATTTGTGGGTTGATGCCTCTCTGAGATCTTCAGCTTGTGTTTTCACGCTGTGTGAGATTAAGTCCCGACACTAATACCAGTTTAGGATCGTAAATTTTGACTGACACCCGTTTATGGGGCCGAGAGCCAGGGGCCGCGGTTCTGCACCTCTGGGAAAGGATGAAACATCCCACAGATGTTCTAATCATTCCTGTACTATAGCCATGTACTATATGAGTCCTAACCATCAGTAAAAGTCTTAATACTGTCTTAGTCTTGTACTATATGAGACTTGTCTTTAAATGGTCTTAGTCTTGTACTATATGAGTCTTGAGTCTTTAAATGGTCTTAGTCTTGTACTATATGAGTCTTGAGTCTTTAAATGGTTTTAGTCTTGTACTATATGAGTCTTAATCATTCATAAAAGTCTTTATGTGGTCTTAGTCTTGTACTGTATAAACACCCGTTTATGGGGCCGAGGGCCAGGGGCCGCGGTTCTGCACCTTTGGGAAAGGACTAAACATCCCACAGACATTCTAATCATGCTGCTGTTGGACCCTTGAGCAAACCATTCATCGATTTTATATAATGACTGTTTTTTCACCAGTACGTGAGCGTCTCCAGATCTTCCTCATCACTGGAGATCCGGAGTCCGACCGCAGGAGCAGCGAAGTCTGACGGCGGCGTTTTTTAAAAGTCCACCTGCTGTTGAACACCGTTAATCCCGGTAACCTGAAGCAGAAACGCGAGCCGTCGATGACATGCCGACCATACCGCAGTTATCTTTCCCTGAGAGCCTGGCATTCCAGACGTGTCTGCCCCCGCGTCCACTCCACCCCGGGTAAACCGCACAGCTTTTGGAATATCACTGCTCACATGTATTAGCTTCTTGAGTTTGAATCTCGGCTGTGCTATCGACCGGCTTGGCGCCTAGACGGGCAATGATCTGCTCGTTTCGTGATTCCTCATAACTGCTTTGATTATGACCCCTGCTGGCTGATCGATGGTGCTGCACAGAGGTGGGGAATAATGGGGCTCAGTGCACGACTCTCAGTGCACGATACGGATCTCCGTATGAACCCTGGTGCGGGTGAAAAGAAGCGGCCATACTGTGGTCAGGAGTGGAGGTCTGCAGCGGTACGATCTGGGAATCGGATATGACTAGATTGGGAGGAAAAATGCACAGATTATTGGTCACACAATGCACTTGTGATGAAATGGAAGGGAATCCCTGCAGTCATGGTCCAAAATGTATTAATTTCCAAGGGTTGCAATAACAGGTTCCAAATAATTTGGGACGGGGGCACGTTTACCTCTGTGCTGTCACCATTTCTAATGGTTTGGGACCTAGGTGGAACAGCTGTCTCCTCATAATGCAAGAAATACACTATATAGACTAAAGTATTGGGACACCCCGTCTAATTACTGCATTCATGTGTTTCAGCCAGGTGTAATAAATCAATCATATAAAGGAATTGATATGCGTACAACAGTTTAGGGAAGGCCTGTTTCAGCATGAGCGAGCTCTATAAAGAAAGCTCAGTTGAAAGAAACTCCAGTGTCCTGCACAGAGCCCTGATGTCTGAGCTACTGATACAAATGCTCATCTTTAGACTGAACGGGCACAAATCTAGGCGACATCTTTTTTAGGGTGAGTTTCTGCTTGTTTTAGCAAGATGATGCCAAGAAACATGTTAACAAGTGTGTTACAAGAGCAAAGCTTTGTAGTGTGCAGGAGAGTGCAGGTGCTAGACTGGCCTGCCAGCAGTCCAGACCTGTTGCCCATTGAAAAGATCTGGAGGAGGAGGAAAGTTCCACTGTTGTAGCAGACAAGATCACACAGAGGGCGCTCTATTTTAATAGCGTTTGTTTTTGAACAAGCTCTTGGTCAGGCGTCCAAATACTTTTGGCACTATAGTAAATAAACCGCTCACATTAATACCGGTTATTAAACAGGAACTTTTCATTTCAGGTCTTGAGTCAGAACTTTGAAGATTGAGCCACATATCGATTCAAACGTCAGATAAATACTGTAACTGCTCTCGCTGTGGTTAGGTGGAGTCCTAGAGCTTTAAAACGGCGGTGACTTTTATATCGTGGCATATCGTTGCTGTAGAAACCTTTATTGTGCCAAAATAAGAAAGTGCTCGACGCTCCACTGTGCCAACTTTCCCCTCTCACTGATGACAGCACACTTCTGCACTGAATTACTCTCACTTCAACCCCCCGGGGTCACCCGTCCATGCCACCGCTCGACCTTTGGCCTCCCTCCAGCGCGGTGCAGCGTCACCGAGCAGAGGGCGGGCAGGACCCAAACACGGGCGGATTAAAAACAGGACGTGGCGTGCCGAGCCGTGCGTCCCCTCCGTTCTGCTTTTGTGTTTTGGTTCTCGTCCGGTCGCCGCGGAGATGTTCAGCTACGGCAGGACGAGCGTGTTCACCTGGTCCGGCACGCTGGCGGACGGCCGGGGTCTCGGCGCTGGTAAGACATGAGAGTTATTCCTGCAATGCCTCTAATGCCACATCGGATCCTCAGCTGGCAGGAGCGGCGGGGTCAGCAGGGGTTTAGCGGGATGCTACGGTTATTCTGTATGAGTAAGCAGAAGGCTAATGCGCCGGGTCTCTCGCGGGTAGGGGAGGGTGGAAAATGAGACGTACGGACTGTCCCTCCGTCCCCGGAGTCGCTCCGCTGAGACCTGTTTGATGTTTGCGTGGTCGGATCTTCGTGTGCCGTGTTGTTTTTAAATACCTGGACGGGAACATCTTGGTTATGGTGGCATGGGGCGGGGGGCGGCAGGATTAAGCTGCAGTGGTTAGCATGGTCATCCTTCCAATGCCGCCCTTACTCAAGGTCTTTTAAGGGCCCAGTCCGAGTCCCTTTGGTCCTGCATCAACCCATGAATTTAATCATGAGCTGAAAACGGAAGTGCCTGAGTTTCGTGGGTTCGAATCCCACTACACGGCGAGACGTGAACCTAGCATTGTATGGACACACATCAGTGTACCCTTGGTGCTGGTCCCAGGCCCGGTCTTACTTCAGGAAGGGCATCCGGTTTAAAAACTGTGCCAAACTAAATATGATCCACCGTGGCGCCCCCTAATGAAAGCACTCAAAAGGACTCGTTAAGGCTGGTCCTTTTTAGTCTTGGGTGGTCTGAGTGTTGGTCTTTCCTTAGCCTTAGTTGGTCTGTGGTTGGTCTTGATCTCATCTCTGAAGATTCTTGGTCTCATCTTGTTTTTAATCAATAAAAGTCTTAATACGTTCTTAGTCTTGTACTATATGATTTTTAATCCTCTGTAAAGGTCTTCATATGGTCTTAGTCTTGTACTATATTGGTCTTAATCATCAACAGGAGTCTGCATATGGTTTTAGTCTTGTGCTATATGAGTCTTACCATCAGTAAAAGTCTTGATACAGTCTTAGTCTTGTACTATATGATTCTTAATCCTCTGTAAAAGTCTTGATATAGTCTTAGTCTTGTACTATATGGGTCTTAATCATCTGTAAAAGTCTTCATGTGGTCTTAGTCTTGTACTATATGAGTCTTTATTATCAGATAAAGTCTTGATGTGGTCTTAGTCTTGTACTATATGAGTCTTGAGTCTTTAAATGGTCTTAGTCTTGTACTATATAGTCTTGATCTTATCAGTAAATATTTTGGGTGTTGCTTTGATCTTTGGTCGTATGCGTGTGTCTCTCATGTTGATTGTAGTGGTGCGCTGCATCAGTCTGAGAGCGCATGCTTGTAAAATGCGATACTTTACTGCACATAATGCATGTGTGTGTGTGGGGGGGGGGGGGTGTATTGGGGGGGTTTGTTATGATTGTGTTTGGCGCCTCCTGGATATTTGGGCCTCCTGCTTTAGGTGCTTTTATCAGCGAGTGTCCGTTTTTGTCCCCCTGCTCTTCACCACGCCCAGAAACTTCCAGTCTGTTCTTTGAGTGTTCTCCCCCCCCTTCCCCCCACCAAATAAATAAATAAATAAATAAACCATTATGAAATGGGACGGGGGAAGTTTTGGGCTTCACCGTCTCCGTGTTTCCGCTCGGATTCTTTGCTCCTGATCCGACGCCCAAACGCGGTATCAGGTTAGGAGGCTAAAATAAGTCGGGTATATCTCAGGCCTTCATCTTTCCACTAGTATATCACTCCTGTCTGCTCACTCTCACTTTTATCTCACGCTCGGTGTGTGTGAGTGTGTGTGTGTGTGAGAGAATGTGTGTGTGTGAGAAAGTGTGTGTGTGTGTGAGAGAGAGAGAGAGAGTATGTGTGTGTTTGTGAGTGTGTGTGTGAAAAAATGTGTGTGTATGTAAGTGTGTGTGTGAGAGAGAGTGTGTTTATCCATTTTTAAATTTATATAAACAAAAGTATTGGGACGGCGCTTCTAATATTGAAATTTGTATAGACAGTACGTTTTACTCCAAGAGCAGTGGCGGCTTAAGTTACTGGTTACTGGTTAAGTAACTGGTCTAGTAATCAGATGGTTGCTAGTTCAAGCCCCATCACAAAGTTGGCACTGTTGGGCCCCTGAGCACGGCTCTTAACCCTCAAAGGCTCGAGTTGTTTTCAGTCATAAATACAACAAGTTCATGGTCAGGTGTCCAAATACTTTCAGCTGTATCTGTTTTATGAACCACCGATTATTTTGGTCGCTCGTGCATTTGTGCTAATCAATGCTTGTGGTGCGTGTGCTATCGTCCTTTAGCGCCCCTCTGTGTTGTGACTGGGTGACACCGGGGTCAGAAACTCTCTCCTGTGAAGTGTTAGTAGAAATGATGGAGTGAACGCGGCACGCGCTCTAAATAAGAGAGAATCTGAGCCGGGTCGGATTTGCTGAGCAGGGAACAGTAAAGCCTCTGGCCTCGGTGCCTGATCCCCCCAAATCTCCACAACCCAAAAAAGTCGTGCAGATGTCACACAGGGTACATCATTTATTTCTTTATTTCTTTATTAGCATGATGGCATTCACTCGCTCAGTGGTGGTGATCATCATGATCTATTCTAGTGATTATTTGAACTTACACCGATCAGCCATAACATTAAAACCACCTCCATGTTTCTACACTCACTGTCCATGTTATCAGCTCCACTCCACCATATAGAAGCACTTTGTAGTTCTACAATTACTGACTGTAGTCCATCTGTTTCTCTGCATGCTTTGTTAGCTTCTTTCATACTGTTCTTCAATGGTTAGGACCCCCACAGGACCACCACAGAGCAGGTATTATTTAGGTGGTGGATGATTCTCAGCACTGCAGTGACACTGACATGGTGGTGGTGTGTTAGTGTGTGTTGTGCTGGTATGAGTGGAGTTTTTAAACACCTCACTGTCTCTGCTGGACTGAGAATAGTCCACCAACCAAAAACACCCAGCCAACAGCGCCCCGTGGGCAGCGTCCTGTGACCACTGATGCAGGTCTAGAAGATGACCGACTCAAACAGCAGCAATAGATGAGCGATCGTCTCTGACTTTACATCTACAAGGTGGAACGACTAGGTAGGAGTGTCTAATAGAGTGGACAGTGAGTGGACACGGTATTTAAAAACTCCAGCAGCGCTGCTGTGTCTGATCCACTCATACCAGCACAACACACACTAACACACCACCACCATGTCAGTGTCACTGCAGTGCTGAGAATCATCCACCACCTAAAGAATACCTGCTCTGTGGTGGTCCTGTGGGGGTCCTGACCATTGAAGAACAGGGTGAAAGGGGGATAACAAAGCATGTAGAGAAACAGATGGACTACAGTCAGTAATTGTAGAACTACAAAGTGCTTTTATATGGTAAGTGGAGCTGATAAAATGGACAGTGAGTGTGCGAGGTGGTTTTAATGTTATGGCTGATCGGTGTATCACTGTTGCTATGTGAGATCACGCCGGTGGTTAGAGAGGACACGGTGAGCCTGGAGGATTTGGAGTAAAGCTGCTCTGATCCGGCGCTGCGTCACATCGTTTAGTCTCTAATTTCCTCCTGAAGTTCAAGGTTAGATCCTCGCTCACACCGGGGATCCGACGGCTTCGTACACGCCGCGGTGAACCTGGCTCGGTTTTTATTCCGTGGTTTTTAAGGTGGGCTGTGTGGTGTATAAATGAATCGTTCTTTTAAACCAATTTTGGTGAATCAATTAAGTCGATTCATAAGCTCAAACGAATCAAAGCATCTGCAGACAAAATATTTCATGTTCAAATGTTTAACTTTCCAAAAAAGTTGGGACAGGTGCCTGTTTTAATCAACATTCCATAATAGTTTGAAAACTGAGGACACCAAACTGTGAATGTGGATTTTATTCTCAATTCTTGCTTGATAGTTCAGGATCTCCGGGCATTTTCAGCGGGAGACGGTCTGGACTGCAGGCAAGCAGTCTAGCACCTGCACTCTTTTACTATGATTTGCCAAGAGGCCACGCTGCAGTTACACTTACAGGATGTATCCTAGATGGACGTTGCCTAGATGGAAGCACATGACGCTTGGATGATGGACATGTACTCCTCGGCATAACGATGCTGTAACGGGGCGGGGCCTGTATACCGCTAGGGTTGCTCGCCAGGTAGTCAGATATGAACCTGTTTGTAAGATACTTCACCAGAAAGAAACCAAAAGAAGCCTGAAGTTGAGAGAGTTACCATCCACGCCAGCTACTTCATCCACCCGCCAGGGAACTCTATAAAACCCCCAACATTTAAGAAGGAAAAAAGGTGGGCTGCCTCTCCAACCCCTGACGCCACCTCTGTTCTGAGTTCCAAGGAAAAAGATCACAAGAATGCCGGCATATAAGAGGACGGGGAAAAAAAGACCCGGGCATGGTCCAGCCCAGCGTCCTGGCCTTGCAGAGCGTGTACGTCACTGAAACACACAACACCAGCGGTGAGGTGGTTAACAAAGCTGGTTGTGGCGAGTTAACACCTAATGAGGTGCTGAGACTGCCCATTAAAGCACCCTGCTAGTGCACTATGGCATGACAGGTAGGCATGATACTGTAATCCGCACCCCTTGTCGATCTATACCGCAGGTGGGCATGTTACAGGTGCCTTCACAGGTGTGCTAGCTGATCGCATAGAGCTTGCTCTGTTTTAAGAATGTGACGTCTGACGAGCTCACTGTCAGGCGTCCGGATACTTTTGGCTACACAATGTGGGTGGAGGGTGAACATGCAGGAAGCCTCAGAGATTTACGTTTGGTCCTGAATGCGGAGAACATAATGAAAGCTCATCAGGAGGGTTTATGTTCACGCTGGAACTCGTCCCACGTCCAGATTTATTGTGTGTTTTTAAACGGAAGGCTGGCAGTGCCAGTCCTGGAGCTGGGGAGGAAGGAGGGGGGGTGTCTCAGTGGACGCTGCATTTCGGGACGAGCCGTATCGGATGGTCCAGAGGCGTCTGTGGTATTTGGCCATCCACCAAACGGAGTCCGGGATCCCATACGGAGCGACTAAAGCTTTTATTGGATGTAAAATTGGTGGCATGACACGGGCACGCTGAATAAGTTTATAGCGGCACCATGTTATGAAATGAGCACCGTCTGGACTCGGATTAGGAATGCCAGGATACACTGGGGGCAAAGCGGTCGCCATTAATCATTTATTGATCGTTTGGGGGGAGGGGGGTGTCATATCAAACTGATGGGAACACTGACGGATCCTAAAATTACACAGAGCTCATGAGTTTATCATAGTCGGTTCCTCTTCCTGTGCTGGATATCCTGATGGTGTACGAGGAGGGTATATTCTCCTGACACGCCCTCCCTCCGACCGTACTTAGGTGGATCGGCGCGTGAGGTCGGTCTCGTGCTGGGAGAGTCACGCACTGATCTCCACGTTCCTCCACTTCAATACAGGCTCCTCCGGCTACTAACCAGGGTCCTTACATTGCGTCGAAGGCCCCACCCACTTTTTATCCCGGTCTTTTCCCACCCAGCAGACTGCCCCGGGGTCCAAAATGTATATTCTATATATCACCACATTATGGTGAAGGGTAGAACATTCAAACAAGAGGATTCATTCTTATATTTGGAAAGTAGAGCATCAAATACTGCAGGATGTGCCGGTATAGTGGAGTCAAGAACGGGAACGGGCGTGGCAGTGATGGTCAGATACGTAGCACCATCACCAAGCTACACCTAATGAGAGCCTCGGTCTGGCCGATAGCCACGTATGGACGTGAAGCCTGGACGCTGAAGAAAGAGGAACAAAGAGATGTTCAGGGTTTTGAGAAGGTGCTGAAATCTCAAGGAGGAAGATGATCACCACTGAGCGAGTGTACGTGAGAGCCAGAACAGAAAAGGAGCTCCTGAACACATTAAGTCCTGCAAGTTATGTATTTTGCCCTGTTATGATGCAGTGTTGTGACAGGACTTGTGGAAAGACTCTTAAAAAAACATGCAGCCACCACAAAGATGGTTGAAGGTGTAGCTTGTACATTTTTAATATCCTGGAATCGTCTGTTCGGAGTCCCAAAACATTTGAAGACATTATTGAAGAGAAGGAATGGAAACCTCCTCAGGCTGGACGATAACATTCCTCAAATCATTAAGAACCGCTGAATAAAACGAAGCCGTCGCGCTCGCGTCCCGTAAGTGGAAAATAGGCTAATTGAGAGGGGAGTGGATTGTTAGCCACCTTATCATGCGCTAATATGGAGGAGCGAGTGGAAGTGAAATTACATCTATCATCTCATATCTGAGTCACTTAGGATGGGCGAGACCTTATAATCAACCCGGAGAAATCACGCCGCGACGGATTCTCCTCTCGCTCCTAACGCCGGCGTAATTGGAGAAGAATGGACCATTATCCGGCTAATCTGCCGGAGTCGTTTAGCTCTCGTGGCTAATTAGAGTTTGGATGTGATGTTCGGCTGTAATGTGATATTCCGTGTTAAAGCCAGCAGGCTCGATTTCCTCTCTCACAGAGAGGATTTGTTCCAATCAGAAACACTTGGGGGGGAGGGGGGGGGGGGGAGTAACGACCGTCGTGGATCAGCGTCCTGTCCGGCGTCCTGGATAAAGCGGATGATGAAAATGAAATGAGGAAAACGTCGTTGCTGCTGCAGTCGCGACCCCTGCTGGCTGGTCGATGGAACTGCACAGAGACGGTGAATAACGGACAGCGGTGCCTGACTCTCACACGGGTGAAAAGAAGCGGCTTGTGTCAGGTACGACCCTCCTCGGTCAGGGTCGGGGTCTGGAGCAACAGAGGAGTGATATAACCAGGGGAATTGGATATGACTAAATTGGGAAAAAAAGCTAAAATGCACAAATACACACAGATAAAAAAATGTAGCAATGCAAAATAAAAGTCCTACTTCATCCATACAGTCAAAATAAAATTATGTTTAATTACATAAAATGTATTTTATTTATTCATGTATGATTGTTTTTATTAAATAAAAATGTTTTTTTAATGTTATTCTAGATGTTATTTATTTATTTATTTGTTTTTATTTATTTGTATTTTTTATTTGTATTTATTTATTTGTATGTATTTACTGATTGATTTATTTTTATATTTTTTATTTGTATTTATTTATTTATTTTTAATTTATTCATGTATGTATTTTTATTTATTTATTTTTTAAATTTATTTATTTATTTTTATTTATTTATTTATTTTTAATTTATTCATGTATGTATTTTTATTTATTTATTTTTTTAATTTATTTATTTATTTTTATTTATTTATTTTTATTATTCATTTATTTTAATTTTTTAATTTTTGTTTGTATTTATTTATTTGTCTTTATTTATTTGTATTTATTTATTTTTTATTTATTTTTATTTATTTGTATGTATTTATTGATTGATTTATTTGTATTTATTGATTTATTTGTATTTATTTATTTACTTTTTATTGTCCTCATGTAGCCAAACCTTTAAAAAACAAAATTTTAACTTCATATCCTCGTTTGTCTCCTGCGACTGATTTACATTTTTAACTCGAGTGTGAAGCTTGTAAAGAAAACAGTTTAGGGAAGGTCCTTTCCTGTTCCAGCATGAGTGAGCTCTATAAAGACGTGAAGAAAAGTTTCAGCGTCCAGCACAGAGCCCTGAGCTCAGCCCCACTCGACAGCTCTGGGATAAACCGGAACGTCAACTGAGGCTTTAGTTACCGAATTTATCGAATGGGCAGAAATTCCCACAGACGTGCTTCAAAGTGTTCTAGCTCTGTATTACTCCTGTGACAAGCTCACGCTCAGGTGTCCGAGTATTTTTTTATACCTTCCTGAAATGATAATTAATGATTCATGCTTTGATCAGCAGCACGCGGCTCCGTTTCTGCCCCCCCGCGGCCCCCGCTGCCCCCCGCGACCTCTGCGGCGCGTCTATATTAAGTGGACGTGTGGAGTTACGGCGCTGGAATGTTCAGTCCCTCTGTGACAATCAGAAATGTTCGACACTAATCACTTACATCAGGGGGTGAATGTTTCCTCTCTGATTGGCATCTGATACCATGTTACACCAGCAAACATTAGCACTCTCCATAGCAGAGCTGTACAGCTGACCGGCCAGCAATAAGCAACGCTCACACCGCCGTCACGTCTCACTAAAAGACGTTATTTTAATAAAAAACAAAGAGTATCAATGCAGACTGGCTCTCTGATCTTCTCAGCTGGAGCAACAGCCGAAAATCTGAGAAGCTTTCTCACAAGACTTTGGGGTACGTCTGCGTATGGGAATTTGTGCTCGTTCAGTCAAAAGATGACCGCATCTGTATGGCTGGGCGCTGATGTCGGACCAGAAAGCCAGAGTTTATTCCAAAGCGGTTCAGTGGGGCGGGGCTCTGTCTGGGGAGGTCGGGGCTCTGCGCCTTTTGTTGGTCACGAAAAAATAAATAGGGGGAAATAAACCTATCACATTTAGGGTTTGGTAATGTTCCTAGTAGGGGTGGCACATCGGCGCAATGGACTTATCCCCTGTGAATTAGGGTGTTGGAATGGGGGGTCTTGGAACGTATCCCCAGTGGTTTAGGACCGTGAGGCCTTGGAACTTATCCTCTGACAATTTTATAATAACAGACAAACAGACAACCACCAGAAAGGAAGGTGGGGGGGGGCGATTACTTTTTCCTGCCGGTCTGTGTTTGTAGTTTGTGTTTTGATCCGCCGGTGAAACGCCTCGGCTCAGATTTTACGTTGGTGTGTCTGAGCGGAGCGTATTTCCTCTGACGGTGTGATTTATAGCGATCGTTGGCGTTGGTGTGCGCCCCCATGCCCCCCCCTCCCCGGGAGGTCGTAACATTTTACGGGGTGCCAATAATCAAACATGCGCCCAAACCTCCTGGCACGTGACCTTCAGCTCTTTCCACCCGGTCAGCAGAAGATTCTCATGACGGGTGAAGACTCGCCCCCGGCTTTGAACTGAAATCCCTCCGGGCGGATCAGGAGTGCAATTAGTCCGAGTTGTTAGTGCTAATTTTAGAGCGGAGATGCGCCCATTCCTGTGCCCATTCCTGCACCCGTTCCTGCACCCGTTCCTGTACCCGTTCCTGCGCCCATACCCCTCCGCCTGAGGTGAAGATACCAAACTAATACTGACAGTAATCGTGCATTTTTATACAGGACCCAGTTTGGTAAAGCTTTCGGCTATATTCTGAAACATGACTGTGGGGATTTGCCTGTGCAGCTCGAGTGGAACAGGAAAGGACCTTCCCCAAACTGTTGCCCATGTGACCCACACAATCCCCCACAGTGCCACTGTACGCTGTAGCTTTGGAATGAACCGGAGCTGTAGAAACGCTGTCATCTTTTGACTGAGCGGGCACAAGTTCCCACAGATGTACTACAAAGTCAAACCTCAGCTTCAGTATGGAGTTTTGCATGTTCTTCCTTTGTCTGTGTAGGTTTCTCGGGTGCTCCAGTTTCCTTTCACCTTCCAAATACATGCAGAGGGTGGATTGGCTGCTATGTATCAGCACGTAGATGTGAGCGTGTGACATGGTGCCTTGCACCTGATGTTTCTGGGTGGTACCGGACCCACCTTGACTCTGATCAGGATGAAATTTGATAAATGTAGTACAAATGGGCTACAGTCAGTAACTGTTTACCCACAAAAAAGTGAACTAGAGGTGACGTTTGCATCAACGTGCTTCATCTTCATTCAGACGTACTTCTTTACCTGGTCAGGGTCGCGGTGGGCACAGTTTCCGTGGAAACAGCAGGCACAGAGCAGGAGGAATATGCCCCGGATACACCCCACACAGGGCGCCGGTCAGTCGCAGGGCTTTGAGACCCAGCACACACACATCCCAGCGTTCAGATGTTTTCGGGTCTGTGTAGGCATCCGGCCGACTGATAGCACCCGCTGAGATTCGAACCCAGATCTCTGAGGTTGTGGGCTGCCATAACAGGACCATAATGACTCTGAAATCTGAGAGAAGAAGCTTCAGGCTCTGAAGTTCCATGATAAGCTTTCTGCACCTTGGATTCATGACCTCCTCGCTCCTAGCTTGCATTAATCCTGTGGGTAAAAATAGTCATGTGTGTGTGGACGGTGTGTGTGTGTGTGTGTGTGTGTGTGTGTGTGTGTGTGTGTGTGTGTGTGCGTGGACGGTGTGTGTGTGTGTGTGTGTGTGTGTGGGTGGGTAGCTGCTCGGGTACTTAGCTGCTCCGTGTCCCGTTATGGCGGCGTCATTAGATCAGATTAAATAACCACCATGAATGAGGATTTAATGAGGTCAGAAGGACGAGCTGAGGTACGCGTGTGTGTGTGTGTGGACGGTGTGTGTACGGTGTGTGTGTGTGTGTGTGTGTGTGTGTGTGTACGATGTGTGTACGGTGTGTGTGTTGACGGTGTGTGTGAGTGTGTGTGTTGGTGCATGGCGGATTGTTTTGTCCTTTGTTTTTTCATGCGTGTCAGTGGTTAAACCTGTTGCCCGTCACGCATGCCCATGCAGCCCAAACTGTAGAACAGCGGGTACAGCTTGTGGTGTAGGTGGTGCACAGCTCCAGGGTTCTGGGGACCCGGGTTTGAACCTCATCTTTGTACTGTTATATAGAACATAAGAATTGCTTTGATCTTTTGCTTTGATCTTTGGGTGTCGGTGGATCTCAGCCTGCTTCCTGTTTGGGTGTGGGTGCTGTACAGCTCCAGCGTTCTGGGCACCTGGGTTTGAACTTTACGTTTGAAGCTACGTTATTTAGAGTATGCAGAAGGTGGATTGGCTGCTCTGAAGTTGTGTGGCTGATTGCTTTGATCTCTTGCTTTGATCTTTGTGTGTCGTGATTCTCAGCCTGCTTTTTGTTTGGGTGTGTGGGTGCTGTACAGCTCCATGGTTCTGGAGACCTGGGTTTGAACCTTATGTTTAAAGCCACTGTCATTTAGTATTGTTATACAGAGCATGCAGAAGGTGGATTGGCCGCTATGTATCGGCACCTAGAGTGAGTGTTTGAACATGATTAGGATGAAGTGGTTACTGAAGATGAATGATGTGTGTGTGCAGCTCGTGGCACATTATTACTTTCACCTTTAGCAATCCCATAATCCTTCACTCACCACTTTCATTCACTCACTCACTTTTACACACACACACACACACACACACACACACACACACTCACTTTCACACACACACACATTAATTCATTAACTCACTCAGTCACTTCTACACACACACACACACTTTTACACACACACACAATCATTCATTCACTCACTCACTCACTCACTCACACATACACACACTCACTCACTCACTTTCTCACACACACACACACACACACTCATTCACTCACTCACTCACTCACACATACACACACTCACTCACTCACTTTCACACACACACACACTCATTCACTCACTCACTCACTCACTCACTTTCACTCACTCACTCACTCTTTTACTCACTTATTCACTCACTTTTACACACACACACACATTCATCCATTAACTCACTTACTCACAATTTCACTAACTCACTTTTTTACTCACTTATTCACTCACTTTTACACAGACACACACACACACACACACACACACACACTTACACACACACACACACACACACACACACACACTCACTTACACACTCATTCATTAACTCACTTTTACCTGCTGAATGACGTCTGAGAGACACAGTGACCCGCGGTCGGTCAATAGCACAGCTGAGGACCACAGGTGGTGGGTTAGCGTATTAGCCCGCTGTACCACTAGAGCGCCCTCTGGCTGATATTATGTGAAGGAAGGTTTTAGTCCCCGGTTCCGTCCCCCTGAGCATAAACACAGAGACATAAACAGGCCCCCCGAGCGGATAGAGTTCCCCGCTCCCCGGGGGGCAGTTTCCCTTTAGTCCTCTTCTCTCTTTCTCTTAATCCCTTGTTCCGTCAGGCTCTTTTAATAGGATGGGTGTGTGTGCGTGTGTGTGTGTGTGTGTGGGGATAGTGTTTCAGAAAAGCTCTGAGCCGACGCTGTAACACACTCGCAGCTCGGCTCAGTCCTCCGACGCGGTCGACAGCTCGCCATCTCTCTTCCCTTTAACTCACTGTCTGCACTTCTGTCTGTCTCTCAGCCCGTACCAGAGTCAGCATGGCATCTCCCAGCTCCAGCGGACTCGAGGTTCTCCTCTCCACGCTGCAGGTAAGCTCGCCCCGTCTGCACGAGTGTGTTCCTGCATGAACGCCGCTTCGGTAAAACCTCGGAAACGTGGTGTCCGTCGTCCCGGGCCGCCTCTCCGACATCAGAGACATAACGTGATAGAAATGTTGTGCATAAATACAGTATTAATAATCACCTTATATATACATGTTATCAACATTCTGACAGTCAGATGCCAGGCGGGGCGGTCTGGGTCCTTCCTGTGCGAAGTTTGCGTGTTCTCCCCGTGTCTGCGTGGGTTTCCTCCGGGAGCTCCGGTTTCCTCCCACAGTCCAACCCCGATTGGATAAGCGGTAAAGTGAGTGTTCCGCTGCTGCTGCTCCCTGATTGCAGTCGAGGTGGGTATATCGCTGCTCACGCCTCCTCCGACCTACAGCAGACCTCGACCCCTCTGCACACCTTTGAGATGAATTGGAACACTGACTCAAAACCAGGCCTCGTCATCTGACAGCGGGGCTTCATGTATTGGCACAGATTTCCACAGTCACACTCCAAAATCATCTTAAAAACCCTCCTACACAAATGAAGCAGGGTAAAGTGAATTTCAGTGCACCATTTCCAAGGATGTCTAACAAGTCCATGATCAGGCGTCCACATACTTTTGCTCATAGTGTTTATATATTTGTGAGTTATTTTCTTGTTTAATGATTTACTGTGTGTGTGTGCATGTGTGTGTGTGTGTGTGTGTGTGTGTGTGTGCAGAATTGTGGAGACATCGAGAACACACGGAACATCCTGAATGTCCTGGACGAGCTTCTCTCTGCAGGTAACACCCCTGTTCATTCCCAATCCAGCCCCCCTTAACCCCCCAAAAAATCCCCACAATTTTGGATTCATGGGGTCTCGAGAAATCTTACAATAAAAAGCTTCTCACAAAACTTTGAAGTGTGTCTGTGGGAATTTGTGCCCGTTCAGGCAAAAGATGGCAGCATTTGTATGACTGGGCTCTGATGTTGGCTGTTGGGGCTGAAGTCATTTAAACCGAGCTTTATAGAGCGGAGTCATGCTGGAACAGGACAGGACCTTCCCTAAACTGTTGCTGCAAAGCTGGAAGGATGTGATTTTCTTTCATTTGATTGATTTATTACACCTGTTAGCAAAAAATTCAGGTGTTTCACCATCTACCGTACATGATATTGTGAAAACATCCCTTGGAACTTGGAGAGCTGGATGTACGTGGGTCGGGAGAGCTTCGGAAAACCGTCGTTACTTACAGGTAGCAAAGGAGGAGAACCGACGCCCTTCTTGCTGTGAGCGCCACCCAGCTTTGAACATGTGACATTTAAAACCCTCTGCATAGCCGCTCAGGTGGCGCAGCGGTAAAAAACACACGCTGTTCACCAGAGCTGGATCTCGAATACATCGTATCGAACCTCGGCTCTGCCTGCCGGCTGAGGCTGAGCGGCTACATGAACAATGATTGGCCGGTTGTTCAGATAAGGGGCGGGACTAAGCCGGATGGGGTCTCTCTCTCTCAGACTGGTGCGATTACGACCTCTGCTGGCTGGTTGGTGGTGCCTGCACGGAGATGCGGAAGGAGTGCGGTAGAGGGTGTGGCCCTCTGCATTTTAAAATATGAATAATTTCACCCCCAGCAGACTGACACGCCGTTAATCCTCTAATCTGTAATTAATTTACCTTCCGGTAATTAAGCCCGAGCAGAACGAACTTCTTTTCCACCCTGTTTCATCACGTGTGTTTGGAAGTTGCTGCAGGAAACAGAAAATGAGGTGAAACATCATTACACCGGCGCATCATTAAAATTCTCCCGAACCCGCGGCCACAACCGGCACGGCAAGTTTTACATGTTCTCCACGTGTCTGTGTGGGAAAGAGAAAGTGGGTGTGTATATAAATGCATGTGTTTTTTTGTGAGAAAGTTTGTGTGAGTGCGTGTGTGTGTTATTATGTGTGTGTGTTGTACTGTGTGTGTGTGTGTGTGTGTGTGTGTTATTGTGTGTATGTGTTATGTGTGTGTGTGTTATTGTGTGTGTTATAATGTGTGTGTGTTATAATGTATGTGTGTGTTATAATGTGTGTGTGTGTAATAATGTGTGTGTGTGTTATTGTGTGTGTGTGTTATAATGTGTGTGTGTTATTGTGTGTATGTGTTATTGTGTGTGTGTTATAATGTGTGTGTGTTATAATGTGTGTGTGTGTAATAATGTGTGTGTGTTATAATGTATGTGTGTGTTATAATGTGTGTGTGTGTAATAATGTGTGTGTGTTATTGTGTGTGTTATAATGTGTGTGTGTGTGTGTGTTATTGTGTGTGTGTGTTATAATGTGTGTGTGTTATTGTGTGTGTGTTATAATGTGTGTGTGTGTGTGTGTTATAATGTGTGTGTGTGTTATTGTGTGTGTGTGTTATTGTGTGTGTGTGTGTGTGTGTGTTATAATGTGTGTGTGTGTTATAATGTGTGTGTGTGTTATTGTGTGTGTGTGTGTGTGTGTGTTGCAGGTACAGACAGGAGGATCCACTACATGATCTCTAAAGGAGGAAGTGAGGCGCTGCTCTCGGCTCTGGTAAAAACGGCGCAGCACTCCAACCCCACCTGCCCCCTCCTCCTACCCATCATGCACCTCCTGGCTAAGGTGGGACACAGAGGTGAGGTCCGGCGAAAAGCTTCACAAAGTACACCAAGAGTTCCAAAATTTGGAAGTATAAGCCTGTCCAAACTCCTTCTGCTGTGTTCCATTTCTCCTACTGTGCTTCTTGGTCAAGGGCTGCGTGCGACATGTAGTCCAGCCATGAAGTCCTTTCACTGACATGTTCCTCCCAGCCCCCATCAGAGGAACCTTAAGGGCTTCTCGTCCTTCTGGTTGAACTTCTGGACTTTCTTTTGCATTCAATAATTTGGAATCTCTGTCCAAAACCCCCAGTGGTGTCTCTCAGCTATTGTGAGCAGCTCCTTTGTTTACATCCTGGTTTTAACACTCCTTAAAGACTTGAATCTCTGGTTGGTTTTTATATACAGTAAAACATCACAGCTCTGAATTATTTGAAGGCTGGTTATCGAGTCCTGATGGGTTAATCGTGTTGTAACCCAACTTTAGATCCTACAGACCAGCAGTAGGTTGTAAGATCAGTAATATTCTGGACGGGTTGAATAATTCCCACGTGATTTTTCCTCCAGACAGGATGATCGGGGTGAAAGCGGAGAAGCTCGACGCCGTGGTGCTGACGCTCGGACTGTTACGTGAAAGTTTGGACGACGACAGGAAAGCGACGGCCTGTCTGTGGGTCATCAGGGTCTTCTGCTCCTCCAGTAAGTTACAGCGTTTAATATTTTATATAAGAACACTAAAAACACATGGGGAGAACATGCAAAATACAAACAGAAATCGGATCCACATGAAAATCGAACCCAGGACTTTCTTGCTGAGGCGGCAGCGCTACCCACCGAGCCACTGTTCCACCCGTATATAAAAATATAATAATAATTAATCAGTGTACAATCATTGATTAATAAAGATCAACAATCAGTAAAGCAACCAAACCTGAGTACCCAGAGGAAATCCACAAGGAGAACATGCAAAACCTCCACATCCAGAAAGCAAAAGAATAACTGGTTAATAAAGACGTGCTTTAATGAGTTTGGTGTAAAGAAACGTCAACGACCTCAATGCAAACTGTTTTGCAGTTACCAACATCCAACATACCAACATTACCAACATCATGGGCACAAATTCCTACAGACACACTTCAACATGATGTGGAAACCTTCCCTAAACCTAATAGTTAGGAGAGGCGTCCACATACTTTCGACCAAAGCGTTCATCATAAGAATCTTTATTCTCTGTGTTTGTTGATTTCAGGTTCCACTGCGACCCTGCTGGGACACAATCGAGCTCTTGATGTTGTTTTTAATCTGATAACTCCGCCCACCTCCAATTACAAACGCAGAGTCAAGTGAGTAACACACACACACACATACATACACACACACATACATACACACACACACACACACACACACACACACACACACACACACACACACATAACTGAAAGCCAGAGTAATAATAATAATAATAATAATATTTAATAATAATAATAATAACAACATTTATAAATAATAATAATATTTATAATAATAATATTTATAATAATAATAATATTTATATAAAATAATAATAATAATAATAATAATAATAATAATATTTATAATAATAATATTTATAATAATAATAATAATAATAATATTTATATAAAATAATAATAATAATAACAATATTTATAATAATAATATTTATAATAATATTTAATAATAATAATAAAATTAACAACATTTATAAATAATAATAATATTTATAATAATAATATAATAATATTAATATTTATATAAAATAATAATAATAACAATATTTATAATAATTATAATAATAACTGTATAATAACTCTCACACACTCTCTCACACACTCACACACTCTCACACACTCTCACACACACTCTCACACACTCTCACACACTCACACTTACACACTCTCTCACACACTCACACACACTCTCACACACTCACACTTACACACTCTCTCACACACTCACACACTCTCTCACACACTCTCACACACTCACACACATTCTAACACACAGACTTACACTGAATTTCCTTTCTATCATTCATTTATAACACCTGTTAGCAACTGTTGTGGCTGAAACACATGAATTTCAAAATCAGACGGGGTGTCCCAATACTTTTGTCCATGTAGAGTGTAAATACAGGATCACATTCTCTCTTGATGATGTAAAACAGAACACCCAGTGTATAACAGTGACCCTGTTTTGTTTTCTGTGTTGCAGGGCCGCTGTCGACGCCTTCGCTGCGCTGCTGTCCTCCAGTAAGTTCTGTTCAGATTAGCGTCTGTGTGCATTTCATTATCGTCCTCTGATTCACTGAAGCTCCATCAATTAGCGCCGCTGCTGTTAATGGATTTTTAATGAACGACGGGACGCTGAACGCGGTGTATGAATAATTCAGATCTGCGCCGGCGAGTCTGGCGGCAGAAAACGCCGCGGAACTTAAAGCGGAGTGTCGCGGAACGGGCCGGCGAGCACCTGCTTACACTCGAGAGCTGCAGGGGTGTAAACGGTTCCTGTTTGCTCCGGGAAACCTGAGCTGGCACGGGGGCACAGCTGCTAGACATGGGTCCTGGGTACCAGGCTTCAAAAACGGGTAGAAGGTGGATTGGCTGCTCTGAATCACCCCCAGATGTGATAAGTGGTAGATGGGTGGGTGATTTGCTTGGATATGGAAGGGCACCCTGATCACAAGAGTTCACAGCATGATCTTAGGCTGTGATAAGCGAGGTAGGAGGGAAGCCAGCGGTCACTCAGAGTCGCAGGATGACCTGAAAGCAGCAGGAACAACAGCTACACGGTCAGACGGGCGCTTAAAAGGCATGCCTAGCACTTCACAGTCAGTAAACGGAGGCGAGGATCAAACCCAGGTCCCTGTGCCACACCCTGCTGTGGGGCACCCACTCTACCCGCTGCATCACCTCATCCAGCTTTATTTTTCTGACATTTTTGACAGCTTGGCACAGTTTTTACACCCTTCCTGATGCGGCACTCCTATTTGTATCCTTGCTTGGGACCTGCACTGAGAGCGTACTGACAAGTTCACTTCCTAATGGCTAGCCTACTTCCATGCAGACGCCCGACTGGCCGATAGCACCACTGAGATTCATTTACATTTTTGGCATTTAGCAGATGCCCTTATCCAAAGCGACTTACAGTGTACTTACAGTGTACAGTCTAAGCAATTGAGGGTTTGAGGGTTAAGGGCCTCGCTCAAGGACCCAACAGCAGCAACCTGGCAGTGGTGGGGCTTGAACCAGGAACCTTCTGATTAAAAGTCCAGTACCTTAACCACTAGGCTACGGCTTGCCATGCCTGGTAGTTAGAATCCCACATCCCCAGAGCTCTGCAGTAATTGACTAGCGTACTTTACCGCTGCATCACTCGAAGCGTCTTTGCTCACGTCTAACTAATACTAATTGATGTGATTCACACAGATAGAAGCACTGTGTTTGGACACCCCTGCTCATATTTTATTTCTTGTTTAAATATGCCACTTTTTGCAGATTTTACTCCTCACTTTTATAATCCGGCTGCATTCGGGAAGGAAATAAAACGGATAAATGTGCCGTAATTACGCCGTAATTAATGTATCGTTCAGCAAACGAACACGACTTGTACAGAAAATATGCAGATCTGTTCCCCGCAGGGAACGCGTTAACCTAATTGCATATTTAAAACCAACAAAGCGTGAAATTTTTAATGCAAAACACAAACTTTTGCACCAAGTTTGCGGATCGTTTGCTGGTGGACGGGCTGCAGTTGCTGTGCTGACCTACAGGGGGCGGCGTGACTCCGCCGCACTGATTCAGATGCAAATACTGTACTAATGGCGATTTTAGCAGCGATGCTACAGAGCAAAAACAAAAGATTATGTTATAAAACTGTGCCAACCGAACACACAGAGTCATTAAGAAACTGGCACATGAGCTGTACTGAAAATGCCACCCTGCAAACTGAACCTATGGTGCCCAGTACACCCAAGTTTCCCAGAATCGAGTCGGCTAAATGATATTTACTTTTGATTTATCCTGTTCAAATGCACGAACCCACAGACAGGAGTGCGCTCACTACTGCATTGAGTGAAGGAATACCTGGACAACAGTTCCATTCATTCATTCATTCATTCATTAGTTAGTTCATCTTTCATCCTGGTCAGTACACGGATGACACAATGGATGTCGGCTCATCATCTAAAACTCAATCCCAGCAAGACGAAGCTCTTACTCATTCTTGGAGATCAATCTCCAACCCAGGACCTGGTCATCTCTCTTGATGACCCCCAGATCAGACCATCTGACAATGTAAGGAGCCTTGGTGTTGTCCTGGATAACCAGCTGACCTTCTCTCCTCATGTATCCAGCATGACAAGATCGTGCCGGTTTCTCCTCTACAACATCAGGAAGATTCGACCGTTTCTCTACAGGGAAGCTACTCAGATTCTGGTCCAGTCACTTATAATCTCACGGTTGGACGACTGCAACTCCCTCCTGGCAGGTGCTCCCATGTCCACTGTTAAACCCTTTTGGCTCATTCAAAATGCAGCCGCTCGCCTGGTTTTTAACCAACCTAAACACTGCTGCCACACCATCACCCCACTGCTGCCACATCATCACCCCACTGCTGCCACATCATCACCCCACTGCTGCCACATCACCCCACTGCTGCCACATCACCCTACTGCTGCGTTCTCTTCACTGGCTTTCTGTAGCTGCACGCATTCAGTATAAAACACTGACGCTCGCCTACAAAGCCAAAAATGGACCAGCCCCAAGCTACCTTCGTGGTCTAATCAAACCCCGCTCTGTACCACGCAACCTCCGAGCCACCAGTCTCGCTAGACTTGATCCTCCACCCAGAACTCGAGGAAGACGAGCATCAGCATCAAGGCTCTTCTCTGTACTGGCACCCAAGTGGTGGAACGAACGTCCCCTGTCTGTCTGAACATCCGAATCTCTCGCTGTCTTTAAAAAAATGATTAAAAACCTTCATCACTCTTTACTAAACACTTAAGCTGACGTGTACTTATTTACTAACACTCACTAATACTAATAAAAAAAAAAAAATTGGGAGTTCTAACAGGGTTTAGCAGATTTGTGTTCTTGGACTGTTGTTTACTTAAACTAGAGTAAGGTAATGTTTACTATGGAAGCTTTTCTGTATGTCGCTCTGGATAAGAGCTTCTGCTAAATGCCGAAAATGGAAATGGAAACACTGGTGCCCTAAACTGGGCACCACAGTATACACTGTGACAGTATACAGTCTAAGCAATTGAGGGTTAAGGGCCTTGCTCAGGGGCCCAACAGTGGCAACCTGGCAGTGGTGGGGACTGAACCAGCACCCTTTTGATTACTAGTCCAGTATCTTAACCACAAGGATACAGCTGCCCTACCACAGGGTGGTACGAACTTCTGACAGACAGTGACTAGCAAAACCAGCATAAAACACAGCACATGGGTATAAATCATCAAAAAAGGATAAAAATTGGTCACTGACCAGAATTAACCAACATAACATAACAAAACTAAACTAAATAAATGTTGGTTACTAACCACCACAGCCAGCATAAAAACAACAAATGTTGGTAGGTAAGCAGCATTAACTAACATAACCAGCATAAACACAGCACATGTTGGTCATTAAGCATTGTTTACTAACATAACCGGCATAAACCACCAACATGTGTGTGTAACCCCCATTAACTAACCACTATTAACTAACGGTAATAAAAAAGAACTAGAACAGCAGCCGGTCGCTCTTCTGAGAAGTACGGCTGTGGGGATTTGTGCCTGTTTGGTCAGAATATGACAGCATTTGTATTTGAATGGCTGGGAGTTCATTCCAGACTCTGTGCAGGATGCTGGAGTTTGTTGCTTTGTGCACAGGGACACGAAAGGACCTTCCCTAAACTGTTGCTGCAAAGATCTGAAGTAATTTCGTCTCCAGACCAGATCGTTTCTGTAATCTGTCGTCTTGTTTTTTTTTTTTTTCAGAGGAGAACGGGCACATAGCGGTGGAAAAGGGTTACGTCTCCGGCCTGCTGGAACTCTTTGAAGAGTGGCACGCATGCGACCCCGAGAACGTCTCCGTCCGCAGAAGTTTTCTACACTGCCTCCACCGGGCTGCTAAGATCAGCGCTGGGAGAAGCGCTATAGTCAGCGATGGAGGACTCACGCTGCTCTACACCACCACACAGGTACCACCATCATGACCACACCCACCCAGACGTTCTCCACATTGTGATGTCAGCAATCCAGCTAATACTCGGTCCTCCGCGTCCTTCCACGACTCCCGTCATAACTCTGCACCATCACACGCCCAAAATAACGTAACCTGTGATACCTAATGTGGTTCAGGAGCTGCTTTTTTGTTCTGGCTCTCACGTACACTCGCTCAGTGGTGACCATCTTCCTCCTCCTTCCATCCAGGAGATTCCTGACACACTGGTTCTCCAAATTCCTGACGCATCTTCTTTCCTCTTTCTTCAGCGTCCAGGCGGACAGTTGTACCTAAGTGGTTAAGGTACTGGACTAGTAATCAGAAGGTTGCCGGTTCAAGCCCCACCACTGCCAGGTTGCCACTGTTGGGCCCTTGAGTAAGGCCCTTATCACTGAATTGCTTAGACTGTATGCTGTGAGTTGCTTGAAATAAAAGCCTCTGTCTAATGCTGGAAATGTAAATGTAAAATTCCCCTTGCCATTCTTGACTCCACTTCACCAGTACATTCTGTGGTATTTGATACTGAGGTGAGGCTGTCACATGTGCAGTCGCTTCTTTTCACCTGTCAGGGGCGGGGTCTCACAGAGTGCAGTATTACAAGCGGAGAGCAACGCACTGCCATCAGTGATCAGCCTCCCCCAGTGCAGGACCCTGACCGGCCAGCAGAGGTCGTCATTGCCTCTGTTTCAGCTGTCGACCTTCCCCTATAGACACACAGCCAATCGTGTGCCCGTCTAGTCGCCCGGCCGGTTAGAACTTGAACTTATTGCCGTGCCACCCAAGCGCCCCTCTCGTTTGTTTTTTCTGTAGGCGTGTCTGTCCATGAAGGACTCGGAGTCTTTGGTGGAATCGGCGGTTCAGCTCATGAGGAAATGCCACCCGAAAGTTCCTCTGCCCCTCAGCTCGGATCTCAGCGTGTACACAGTGCCGATTCCCAGCAAACCTGAAGACGCCTGGAGGCTGGACACGGGCGTGAGCGGTGAGTTACGGCGTTACACAAACGTTTGGACGTGCCAGTGACCTTTGTGTGATCTTTTTAGCTGAAACGACAGAGGCTCCTCATAAGACTGTGGGAATTTGTACCTGTTTAGTCAGATGACAGCATTTGTATGTCTCGGCACTGACATCGGCATTCCGGTTCATCCCAGAGCTGTTGAGTGGGGCTGAGGTCAGGGCTCTGTGCAGGACCTTTTCTTCACATCTTTATAGAGCTTGCTTTGTGCACAGGAACAGAAAAGGGCCTTCCCCAAACTGATAATAAGCTTTATATAATTCAGGCAGCGTCCCAATACTTTTGTCCAAAGACATGAAAAAAGCTCGGATTAAAGAAACTCAGCAGCTGTGGGATGAACTGGAACATCAGCTGAGACTTTTTCTGACCAACATCAGTGCCCGGTTATACAAATACTGTCTGAAAAGGCACAAATTCCCACAGACACACTCCAAAGTCTTGTGAGGAGCCTCTCAGAAGAGCGGCTGTTGTTCCAGCTGAAAAGATCACACAGGGCGCGCTCTGTTTTAATATTATTTGTTATGGTCAGATGTCTGAATACTTTTGGCCATAGAGTGTGTGTGTGTGTGTGTGTGTGTGTGTGTGTGTGAGTGTGTGTGAAAAGAGAAGCCAGTCAATAAAATAGTTGATTGCACACACACTCTACCTGACTGAACGACTTCATACTGATGTGTGTGTGTGTGTGTGTCTGTGTGTGTGTCTGTGTGTGTATGTGTGTGTCTGTGTGTGTGTGTGTGTGTATGTGTGTGTGTGTTTGTGTGTGTGTCTGTGTATGTGTGTCTGTTTGTGTGTGTCTGTGTGTATGTGTATGTGTGTGCGTCTGTGTGTGTGTATATGTGTGTGTCTGTGTTTGTGCGTCTGTGTTTGTGTATGTGTGTGTCTGTGTGTGTGTCTGTGTGTATATGTCTGTGTGTGTGTGTGTCTCTGTGTGTGTGTCTCTGTGTGTGTGTGTGCGTCTTTATGTGTGTATATATATATGTGTGTGTGTAAATATGTGCGTGTGTGTGTGTGTGCATGTGTGTGTGCGTCTGTGTGTGTGTCTGTGTATGTGTCTGTGTGTGTATATGTGTGTCTCTTTGTGTGTGTGTATATGTGTGTGTGTGTGTAAATATGTGTGTGTGCGCATCTGTGTGTGTATATGTGTGTGTGTCTGTGTGTGCATCTGTGTCTGTGTATGTGTGTGTCTGTGTGTGTGTATGTGTGTGTGTCTGTGTGTCTGTGTGTGTATATGTGTGTGTATATGTGTGTGTGTCTGTGTGTATATGTCTGTGTGTGTGTGTGTGTCTCTGTGTGTGTGTGTGTGTGTGTGTGCGTCTTTATGTGTGTGTATATATATGTGTGTGTGTATATATGTGTGTGTGTGTGTGTGCATGTGTGTGTGCGTCTGTGTGTGTGTCTCTGTGTGTGTATATGTGTGTCTCTTTGTGTGTGTGTGTGTGTAAATATGTGTGTGTGCATCTGTGTGTGTGTGTCTCTGTGTGTGCATCTCTTTGTGTGTGTGTGTACGTGTGTGCATATATGTGTGTGTGTGTCTGTGTGTGTGTGTGTGTGAAGACGAAAGCCTTGAAGATGATGATGATGAAGAGGAAGAAAGCGAAGAACCTGAGCTCCACGATTATGTGAGTCACACACACACACACCAAATCCTCTTTTGACTACATGAGCACTAAATGGGCACAAATCCCCACAGACACACTCATAGACCCCAAATCATATGAGGACGCAGCTGCAGGAGTGTGTGTTCTGTCTTACAGCCGTTCTCTTGTTAGCGTCCTCTCAGACATCTGGCAGCAAACCAGCCCAGACTAGCACCTTTCACGTGCGCTCTGATAGGTAGTGGCAGGCGGAGGTGGCAGGGTGATGCCCCCTGGCACTGCAGCTACTCGGTGGGCGGAAAAGCCGAACAGAAACAAACACGTCCTGACAGACTCGCAGCCTGGTGAAAAACAAGAGGTCACGACCCGTTTAACACCTGCGTATAAAAACACGGACCGAAAGTTTATGGACGGGTCAATCTGCGCGACAGCGGCGTGCTAAAAGCTAAAGCGCTAACATGCTCAAGTTCCCCAAGCTAACAATTACATTACATTCACTACAGGGCCAAAAGTATTCGGACGCCTGATCAAACAGGCAGTATTAAATCAGAGCTACTGTGTCTGTGGGAATTTGTGCCCGTTTAGTCAAAATATGACATGTGTATGGTTGGGAGATGACGTCGGTTCATCCCAGCGCTCTTGATTGTTGCTGAGGTCAGGGCTCTGTGCAGGACACTGGAGCTTCATTAAACTGAGCTTTACTTCATGTGTTCATGCTGGAACAGGAAAGGACCTTCCCTAAACTGTTTACCTTTCCTTTAAATAATTGATTTATTGGACCTGTTAGCAAGTGTTGTGGCTAAAACACATGAATTTAATCATTAAAAGGGGCGTCCTAATACTTTTGTCCATGTAGTGTGTGGTGTGAGGAGATCTGTATAGTGCACGGAGAGTCACACATCGATCTCCGTTATCCCCCGTCTCTGTGCAGCACCATCGATCAGCCAGCAGAGGGCGTAACTGCAGCAGTTATGATGAACCCCCTTCTGCACTCAACCCGACAAACGAGCCGATTATTGCCTGTATAGGTGCTCGGGCGGTCGATAGCACAGCTGAGATTAAAATGAGGAACATGAGGCACGTAGGAGGAGGTTTACGTAGGAGAACACACGGTTGACCCCAAGGTGTGAGTGTGAGGTGTGATTATTAACTAACTTTACCGATCGTGTTTTGGTGCAGGAAGACGACCTGGAGACGGACGTGACCAAGCTGACGGCCCGACCCGATCCGGACAGACCCATTAAGGAGATGCTGCAGTACGAGCGGTTCTTCCCCGAACTGCACCACGACTTCCAGGTAACCTTCAATCCCCAGTTTAGTCGTAGCCAGTTCCTCTTCCTCTGCTGGAGACCCTGATGGCGTACGAGGAGGGTATATTCTCCTGACACGCCCTCCCTCTGATGCAACCCCTTTTTATTTGCCCTTACTTTGATGGATTGGCATGTGAGGTCGGTCTCACTCAGGGAGAGTCACGCACTGATCTCTACATTCCTCCTCTTCTGTACAGGCTCCTTGGCCTACTAACCAGGGTCCTTACACGGCATCGAAGACCCCGCCCACTTTTTAGTCCCGTCTTTTCCTACCCAGGAGACTAGTGGCCGATTGTGCCCGCTGCCTTTTGGCAGATTGGAGATCGGTTACAAAATCATGTCCTTGTCTTCCTAAATACAGTGGGCAGAGGGGGCATGGAGGCGCAGATGATGGAGGTGTTGGTTTCCCCAGGGGCGTAAATGTAGCCCTGCCCACCTTCCCAAAATCACCGTAAAAATAACCCTAACCAATAATCATTTTAAAAGAGAACTACAGTGCGCCATCTACAGGTCATTCTTGGTATTGCTGGTTGAATATTCTAACTTGTAGCCTATTAAAAACAGAAGTACTGTATAGCGCCCCCATCAGGAACCGTTCTTGGGAAATGTTACTGTTTACTGACCCTCTACGTGCTTTGGTTCCTTTGGTTGCATCAGTGTTTTGATTTGCTCCAGGTGGACGTGTTTCTATTCATCACGGTTTCTTAATCTTCTCTGTTGGCAACCTGCGTTTCTCTTGAAACCCTGATGCCAGGCTCGATCTAATTTTAATAACAGTAATAAGTAATAATAATGAATAATGATAATAAATAATAATAATAATAATAATAATAACAATAAATAATACAATAATAATAACAATAAATAATAAAATAATAATAATATTGAATAATAATAATAATAATGAATAATAGTAATAATAATAATAATAATAATGAACAATAGTAATAATAATAATAATAATAATAATAATAATAATAATAATTATGAATAATAATAATAATAATGAATAATGAATAATAATAATAATAATAATAATAATAATAATAATAATAATATTAAATAGAAAAGCAAAGGAAAGCAAAATATGGTGGGCACAAATTCCCACAGACATAGTTCAAAGTCTGGTGAGAAGCCTTCTCAAAAGAAACCGTTTTGGACTTTAGCTGGATAAAAAAACTCACATCAACATTTACACAGAAGCCCCCATAGACCCAGAGAGCCGCGGCTGAACACTTGGCGCTGGTGCCGTTTTTGCTAATTGAAAACGGACACAAACGGCATCGTTTATATTAGGAAAAATAAACCGCTGGTCGCTGGTCCCTCTCCCAAAGCTAATCAGAGCACACCGCTGTGAACGCCGCTGTGAACGTCACTATCCAGTTCAAGAGTAACAGAAACTCCTGCACTCTGTCGGCTGTGTTTTTGTTAGAGCTGTAGAGCTGTTTGGTTCGAATCCCCCTCCTGATGCAACCCTCCTTATTGGTCCGGGCTTGGGACCTGCACTGAGACCACACTGACAAGTGCACCTAGTAAGAACTGGTCTGTTTTGGCCTGAACATTAGCCAATCAGGTCTGTTCAGACGCTCGACCGCTGATAGCACAGCTGAGATTCGAACCCTGGACCCCCGGATCTTAGCAGTAGTGTGGTAGCGTACTTTACCGCTGCGCCACCTGAAGTGGAGGGTGCAGGGGGAAGGGGGTCGGTTCTAATGAATTCAGTAATTAAATAATTAATAATTCCTGATCCTCAAGGTCAAGTAACCAACTTTGGGATGAATTGGAACCTTGGCCGTGAGCCAGGCCTCTTTTCCAGCATCAGTTCCTAACTTTACTCATGCACTTTGACTAGTAGACATAAAATCCCACAATCACACTCCAAAAGCCTTCTCAGAAAACTGGAGGCTGGTAACGTTAATGGTTCTGTGGTCGCGTCCCACAAGCTTAAGACTAGGTGTCCATAAATATCTGGACATCAGTTGTTTTTATGATTTTTTGGTTCTGCATCTCCACGTCTTCCAGGACTTAGATTTCTCCTCAGATCCCGAGGAGACCTCAGACGAGGACGTCCCGCCCAACAGAGACGCTCGGGACGAGACGGAGGACGACAGGAGGTCCAAAACACGTCGTGGAGATACTAAGCGGAAACTTGGCGGAGTCGATCAGGAAGCGGAGACCCCGGACCTGAGCAGCCGCCTCTTGAACTGCTCGGGGAATCCGGCGGAGGTTCGTAACGGCGTGCTGGACCGACTCCTGGAGAAATACAGCGCCTCGATCCCTCATCACGACCCGCGGCTTTACGCGGCGGCGGCAGCGAACACCAAATCCATCGCCGGGTTCTCCATACTGGCCTTTCCTGATTTTTGGGGGCACCTTCCTCCTGAGGGACCTGAACCCATGAGCATCAGGAAGCCTCACGTCCAGAGGTAAACTTCTGCATAAACTTCTCATCAGTGCACCACCCCCACACTGGCCAAAAGTTTTAGGACACGCCTTAAAGAATATGCTGCAACAATGTAGGGAAGGGCTTTTACTGTTCCAGCATAACTATGTCCCTGTGTAACCTCAGCCCCACCAAACAGCTATAGAATGAAACGTCAAGGGCATAATGAATAATAATAATAATATTAATAATAGTATTAATAATAATAATAATAATAATAATAATAATAATAATAGTATTAATAATATAAATAATAATAATAGTAATAATAATAATAGTAATAATAATAATATAATAAATAATAATAATAATAATAATAATAAAATAAATAATAATAATAATAATAATAATTAATAATAATAATAATAATAATAGTAATAATAATGATAGTAATAATAATGATAGTAATAATAATAATATAATAAATAATAATAGTAATAATAATAATAAAATAAATAAATAATAATAATAATAATAATAATTAATAATTAATAATAACAATAATAATAATAATAATAATAATAATAATGGATTTAATAAATAGTGAAGCGTAAGTATGTGGACGGGGTTGGTTTTAAAGGAACAGTCTAATATAAGCAGCAGTGTGTATGTGTGTGCGTGTGTGTGTGTGAACCTGATCAATATTTACTTTTATTTATTTATTTATTATTTTAGAAAGAAAGTGTTTGAAGACATTCAGCGCCTCCTTCACCCTGATGACATCATCAATCAAGTGGTTTTTGATGTTGAAAATCCCAGGTAACAAATAGTGACGCTCCTCTACCAACACCATTAGTGTAAAGGTTTTTCTGTAAACAAGCTCCAAACGCCTCCAAGAGAACTGGATCAAATGATAAGCCTGTTTCTGAAAGATTCACTTTTAATGTGTTTGTTGTGGAATTTATAAGAAATTAGAAACAAAAGATTTTATTTATTTTATTTATTTATTTATTATTAATTTCTTCTCTTTGTTTATTTCTGTTAGATGTTCTGAACAGACTCCATCAGATTCTCTCCATTTTTTCTCCAAGTTTGAGAACGGGAACTTACGCAAAGCCGTTCACGTCCGCAGGTAACGATCGCTCCACGCCGACTCTGCCCTCACGCAGACTCCGCCCCACACGACTCCGCCCTCACGCAGACTCCACCCTCACACATTTTATTTAATGTATTTAATGTTTGTTTTTTACAGACACGAGTACGATCTGATCCTCAACGCTGACGTGAACTCATCGGCGCATCATCAGTGGTTTTATTTCGAGGTCAGCGGGATGGAGGTGAACGTCTCGTATCGCTTCAACATCGTCAACTGTGAGAAAAGCAACAGCCAGTTTAATTACGGTAACTAACGCTAACGCGGACTAGCATGTCGCTCAGTGTCGCATTAGAACGTGAGCGTCAGTAACAAGTTCCACCAATCTCACAAATTCCTGCTTATCCTGATTCATTATATGGCCAAAAGTATGTGGACACCCCCACTAATCACTGACTTCCTTAGTTTGAACCATGCCCAGTAGGTATGGGCGACTGTGCAAGTGGATGGGGGGTGGCATGGAGCTTAGTGTGTCTTTCTGTATGAAATATTTGTCCTGTACCACCTGAATGCCACTACGGTACTACCACTGTGCCAGCCCTGTACCACCTCGATACCATCCATGTACTACATCTGTACAACCTTGTACCATGCCAGTGTCACCCCATAGCACCTCTGTACCACCTCTGTACCACCCTGATACCATCCCTGTACCACCCCGTGATGCATCTTGAACTACCTACTGGGCAACTGTGCAAGTGTGTGTGTGTGGGGGGGGGGGGGGGGGGGGAGGGGGGTGTCATAGAGCTTAGCGCGTCTTTAAGTACGACATACCACTCCTGTACTACATCTGTACCATGCCAATATCACAGCTATACCACCTCAGTACTGCCCCATACCACCCCATGCCAACACATACCATCCCTATACCACTTTAATACCATCCCTGTACCACCCCTGTACCAACTCTGTACCACCCATACCACCCCATACAACCCTGTACCACCCTGTACCACCCTGTTCTACATCTGTATTACCCTGTACCACCCCATACCACACTGGTATCACCCGAAAAGCTCCCCTGTATCATCCCTGTGTACCAACCTGGTATCATCCTTGTACCAACCTGTGGCACATCTTGAACTACCTACCGGGCAACTTTGCAGAGGGGGGGGGAGGGTGGCATGGAGCTTAGTGTGTCTTTCCGTACGACATACCAACCCTGTATCGCCCCTGTATCACCCTGGTACCACCCCTGTGTCTCCTCAGGTTCCTACACCACTGGTAATGTCTCACTTCAGCTTATAAGAACTCAGTAGGATGTAACCCAGTCCCAATTACCCAGAATCCTTTTCTAAGCGTGTGAAATCCCTGCGGTTGTGTTAGGAATGCAGCCGGTGGTGTATTCAGTACGAGAGGCGCTGGAGGGGAGACCGCACTGGGTCCGAGCCGGAACTGAGATCTGTTACTACAGGTAAGAACACCAGCCTGATACTACCCCGGTAACACCTTGGTATCACCCCAGATACCACCCCGATAACACCCCGGTATCACCCCGGTAACACCCCGTACCACCCCATACCTGTACCCCATATTTTTGGTCATGTGATGCGATGTTGCTGGTATCTCCCGGTCAGGAACTGCTTTTGCTCCGGTGGGTTCGGACGCCGTCAGTGTTTTTACACTCTGACCTTCAGTCTGACCTTCAGACACCCGGACGACGTGTGTTACATCGCCTACCACTACCCCTACACCTACTCCGCCCTGCAGGTGTGTGTGTGTGTGTGTCAGTGACTATTGATTACCTGTATTGATTACCTGTACTGATTGTGTTGATTGACGTCGTATCCCAGTCCCACCTGCAGGTACATCAGCGCTCCGTCGACCCCCGTAAGATTTTCTTCAGACAGCAGACGTTGTGTAACACACTGGGAGGAAACGCCTGCCCCCTCATCACCATCACCGCCGCGCCCAAAACACACTCCTGGAAACATCTGCACCAGCTGCGTGAGTCACAGTGTGTGTGTGTGTGTGTGTGTGTGTGTGTGTGTGTGTGTGTGTGTGTGTGTGTGTGTGTGTTTGTGTTTGTACCTGGGGTGGTTCCAGGGTTGTACCAGGATAATATGGGGATAGTACCGGGGTGGCACAGGGATGGTACCAAGGTGGTACTAAGATGGCACAGGTGAAGTACAGGGATGGTACAGAATTGGTACCAGGATAGTACAGGGGTGGTACAGGGATGGTACCAGGATAGTACCAGGGTGGTACCAGGGTTGTACCAGGATAGTAATGGGGTGGTACCAGGGTAGCACAGGGGTAGTACCAAGGTGGTGCTGAGGTGGCATAGGTGAAGTACAGGGGTGGTACAGGGGTTATACAGGGTGGTACCAGGGTGGCACAAGCGTAGTACAGGGATGGTACCAGGATTGAACAGGGGTGGTACAGGATTTGTACCAGGATAGTACAGAGATGGTGCCAGGATAGTACCGTTGTGGAACAGGGGTGGTACCAGGATAGTACTGGGGTGGTACAGGATGGTCTCAGAGTGGTACTCTGGTGGCACAGGGTGGTCTCAGGGTAATACAGAGGTTATACAGGGGTGGTACCAGGATAGTACAGGGATGGTACCAGGGTGGTACTGGTATGGTACAGGGGTGGTACCAGGATGTTACAGGGGTGGTAGCAGGGTGGTACTGTGGTGGCACAGGTGTAGTATTGGGGTGGTACAGAGGTGGAGCAGGGGTGGTATCAGGGTGGTACCAGGATGGCAAACTTGGCAGGTCACATCGACGTCCGAAGTTGGTGATAAAATGATGTAACTTGCCAGGTCGCCTTCAAAGTTGCTGTTGACAAGATTCACTGGTAAAGCTTGTTACCCGCTGTGCCCAGTTGCCAAGTGAACGCAAGGTGACCGTTTCCACCCAAAATTTGCCACTCTCAGTCTGACCACGCCCACTTTTTTGGCGCACATTTCTGGTCTTTCGGTTCCGGCGCCTTCAGGGCAACTATAGAAGCGAGCGTATCACGGCGGGACGAATAAACGCTGACAGGAATAATAAAGACGAAGCTGCTTCATCATCGCTGGTTTATTTTTATTAGCGACGTTCATCAAGAGCCGCGCCCACATGCTAACGGCCTTCTGGGAAAGCTAGCGTACACACACACTCACCGACTTCTGATCTCAGGCGTTTATTTATTTATACGCTTTTATCACGTACGATAACAAGACGCTCCGCATTACGGCTCCATATGCTCGCTTACGTAGCAATTAATGCTAATTGTGTAGCGTTAGCAGTCGCGGCGACTGCAGCGAGCCATGCCTGCGCGGTCGTAATTAATTCCCACGCAGTATAGATGCCGTATAATCGCTCGGTGCATAACAATAAACTCGACCGCTTCATCATCCGGCACGGCGGGAAACGGCCATCGTGAAAAATAACTGTGCTGCGCGGACGGCTTAATTAGCGCCCGGCTTATTCGCAGCGTTTCCGCTCAGGGAGCGCGATACGGTCGCGTCCGCTCCCTAAAGTGTTTAATTTCCACTCAGAAACTCTTTCAGTTCCGCTTATTTTTCTGTTTTAAAGCCTTAATACGGAGTTAAACAAGCCCCCAGTCTGCATTATGCTAATCACGACGCGCTAATTAGCTTCCTTTGCGCGGCTGTGTTAGCGTTTTGGCTGAACTGAGCGGATTTGAGTGACAGTTCAGTTCAGATTCTGATTTTTAACACAGCTGAAGAACGACCCGGTTTCTGGTGTGTAGGTGAGTTAATCTGGGCCACGCCGGTTTATACTGGGCACACGGGTGATGCTAACTGGTGAACTAGCGGCTCGTGTTGTTTAGTTTTCATGCAGGTTATGACGGGTTTTGTTTTTGCTGATCACAGACCAACGTGTGCTGAGTTTTATGCTGGTTTTGCTGGTTAATACCGGTTATTAACCAACATTCGTTGTGTTTTTATGCCAGTGCTGTTAGTGGTGGTTACACAACACATGTTGGTGGTTTATGCTGGTTATGTTAGTTAATGATGATTACCAACCAACATTTGTTTTTCATGCTGGCTGTATTAGTAACCAACAATTACTTACTTTTAATTTATGTTGGTAAATGCTGGTCAGTGACCATTTTGATACTGGTTATGGTTTTTTGCTGGTTAATAACCAACATGAGTGTTTTATGCTGGTAGTAATGGTGGTTACACAGCACATGTTGGTGGTTTATGGTTATATTACATTAGTTTATGATGCTTGATGACCTATGTGCTGTGTTAATGCTAGTTATGCCATTAAATGCTGATTATTTACCAACATTTGTTGTTTTTATGCTGGCTGTGGTGGTTAGTGACCAACATTTATTTAGTTGTATTTTGTTATGTTGATTAATTCTGGTCAGTGACCAATATTTTATACTTGTTGTGATTTTTTGCTGGTAAATAACCAACATGTGCTGTGTTTTATGCTGTTTTTGTTAGTTAATGCAGGTTATTAATCAACAGTTGTTTTTATGCTAGTTATGGTAGTTAGTCATGGTTACTGACCAGCCTGTGCTGTGTTTGTGCTGGTTATGTTAGTAAATACTGGGTAATAACCAACATGTGCTGTGTTTATTCTGGTTTTGCTAGTTAATCATTAATCATGTGTGTGTGTGTGTGTGTATATGTACAGTGTATCACAAAAGTGAGTACACCCCTCACATTTCTGCAGATATTTAAGTATATCTTTTCATGGGACAACACTGACAAAATGACACTTTGACACAATGAAAAGTAGTCTGTGTGCAGCTTATATAACAGTGTAAATTTATTCTTCCCTCAAAATAACTCAATATACAGCCATTAATGTCTAAACCACCGGCAACAAAAGTGAGTACACCCCTTAGTGAAAGTTCCTGAAGTGTCAATATTTTGTGTGGCCACCATTATTTCCCAGAACTTCCTTAACTCTCCTGGGCATGGAGTTTACCGGAGCTTCACAGGTTGCCACTGGAATGCTTTTCCACTCCTCCATGACGACATCACGGAGCTGGCGGATATTCGAGACTTTGCGCTCCTCCACCTTCCGCTTGAGGATGCCCCAAAGATGTTCTATTGGGTTTAGGTCTGGAGACATGCTTGGCCAGTCCATCACCTTTACCCTCAGCCTCTTCAATAAAGCAGTGGTCGTGTTAGAGGTGTGTTTGGGGTCATTATCATGCTGGAACACTGCCCTGCGACCCAGTTTCCAGAGGGAGGGGATCATGCTCTGCTTCAGTATTTCACAGTGCATATTGGAGTTCATGTGTCCCTCAATGAAATGTAACTCCCCAACACCTGCTGCACTCATGCAGCCCCAGACCATGGCATTCCCACCACCATGCTTGACTGTAGGCATGACACACTTATCTTTGTACTCCTCACCTGATTGCCGCCACACATGCTTGAGACCATCTGAACCAAACAAATTAATCTTGGTCTCATCAGACCATAGGACATGGTTCCAGTAATCCATGTCCTTTGTTGACATGTCTTCAGCAAACTGTTTGCGGGCTTTCTTGTGTAGAGACTTCAGAAGAGGCTTCCTTCTGGGGTGACAGCCATGCAGACCAATTTGATGTAGTGTGCGGCGTATGGTCTGAGCACTGACAGGCTGACCCCCTACCTTTTCAATCTCTGCAGCAATGCTGACAGCACTCCTGCGCCTATCTTTCAAAGACAGCAGTTGGATGTGACGCTGAGCACGTGCACTCAGCTTCTTTGGACGACCAATGCGAGGTCTGTTCTGAGTGGACCCTGCTCTTTTAAAATGCTGGATGATCTTGGCCACTGTGCTGCAGCTCAGTTTCAGGGTGTTGGCAATCTTCTTGTAGCCTTGGCCATCTTCATGTAGCGCAACAATTCGTCTTTTAAGATCCTTAGAGAGTTCTTTGCCATGAGGTGCCATGTTGGAACTTTCAGTGACCAGTATGAGAGAGTGTGAGAGCTGTACTACTAAATTGAACACACCTGCTCCCTATGCACACCTGAGACCTAGTAACACTAACAAATCACATGACATTTTGGAGGGAAAATGACAAGCAGTGCTCAATTTGGACATTTAGGGGTGTAGTCTCTTAGGGGTGTACTCACTTTTGTTGCCGGTGGTTTAGACATTAATGGCTGTATATTGAGTTATTTTGAGGGAAGAATAAATTTACACTGTTATATAAGCTGCACACAGAGTACTTTTCATTGTGTCAAAGTGTCATTTTGTCAGTGTTGTCCCATGAAAAGATATACTTAAATATCTGCAGAAATGTGAGGGGTGTACTCACTTTTGTGATACACTGTATGTGTGTGTGTGTGTGTGTGTGTATGTGTGTGTATGTGTGTGTGTGTGTGTGTGTGTATGTGTGTGTATGTGTGTGTGTGTGTGTGTGTGTGTGTGTGTGTGTGTATATGTGTGTGTGTGTGTGTGTGTGCAGGGAACCGGGCGTGTGTGTTCCTCTCGGCGAGGGTTCACCCCGGTGAGTGTAACTCCAGCTGGGTGATGAAGGGGACGCTGGACTTCCTGTGCAGCGACGACGCCGTGGCCGAGAGTCTCCGGGAGAACTACGTCTTCAAGATCGTACCCATGCTCAACCCCGACGGGGTGGTACACGGGAAGTAGGTGCACACACACACACACACACACACACACACACACACACACACACACACACACACACACACACACACTATCCTATCCCTTTCTATGGTGCTATTTTACTTGTCTGCGTGGCGTTTGGATTTCGAATTAGCGCTTCTGATGACTCTGCTGACGTCTCTGTGCCCATATAATTAAGGCTGAACTACAATAATACAAGAATCACCAAAGAATAGGATGCTGCCCTCAGTCGAGCAAGCTACACATCGCTATGGGCTTTTTGCCTATTTTCTCCTTTTTCTCGCTATTTAGTCATAGCCGATTACTCCTCCTCTGCTGGAGACCCCGATGGCGTACGGAGGGTATATTCTCCTGACACGCCCCCTTAACCTGTCCAACATTTGTTGTGTTTTTAAACTAGTTATGCTAGCTACTGGTTTATGCTGATTTCACTAGTTAATGCTGGTTAATAACAAACACCAGCTGTGTTTTATGCTGGTTATGTTAGTTAACACAGGTTATCAGCTAACATTTGTTGTATTTTTATGCAAGTTATGTGAGTTAACTATGCTTAATGACCAACATGTGCTGTGTTTAAGCTGGTTATACTAGTAAAGGCTGGTTATGCTGGTTGTGTTAGTACTCAACATTTACTTAGTTTTAATTTGTTATGTTGGTTAATGCTGGTCAGTGACTATTTCTTATGCTGGTTATGATTTTTTGCTGGTTAATAACCAACATGGACTGTGTTTGTGCTGATTTTGTTAGTTAATGCAGGTTAATAACAAACACCAGCTGTGCTTTATGCTGGTTATGTTAGTTAACACAGGTTACCAGCTAACATTTGTTATATTTTCACGCCAGTTATGTAAGTTAACTTTGCTTAATGACCAACATGGACTGTGTTTTATGCTGTTTTATAACATGTGCTGTGTTTATGCTGGTTATGTTAGTTAACTATGCTTAATGACCAACATGTGCTGTGTTTATGCTGGTTATACAAGTAAATCCTGGTTACCAACCAACATTTGTTGTTTTTTTATGCTTGTTGTGTTAGTAACCAACTGGTTAATGCTGGTCAGTGACTATTTCTTATGCTGGTTATGATTTTTTGCTGGTTAATGACCAATATAGACTGTGTTTGTGCTGTTTTTAATAGTTAATGCAGGTTAATAACAAACATCAGCTGTGCTTTATGCTGGTTATGTTAGTTAACACAAGTTATTAGCTAATATTTGTTGTATTTTTATGCCAGTTATGTTAGTCAGCTATGCTTGATGATCAACATGGACTGTGTTCATGCTGTTTATGTTAGTTAGTGTTAGTTACCAACCATCATTTGTTATGTTTTAATGCCGGTTAGTTAATGGTGGTTACTGAACTACATGTGGTATGTTTTACACTGGTTATGGTGTTTAATGCTGGTTAGTAACTAACGTGCTGTGGTAGTTAATGGTGGTTACTGATCAACATTTGTTGTATTTTTATGCTGGCGGTGTTAGTAACCAACTGGTTAATGCTGGTCAGTGAGTATTTTTTATACTGGTTATGATTTTCTGCTGGTTAATAACCAACATGGACTGTGTTTGTGCTGTTTTTGTTAGTTAATGCAGGTTATCAAGCTACATTTGTTATGTTTTATGCCTCCACCGACCCATTCTTATTCGCCTGTACTTCGGTAGATCGGCGTGTGAGGTTGGTCTCGCGCATGGAGAGTCACGCACAGATCTTCACGTTCCTCCACTTCTGTACAGGCGCCTCAAGCTACTAACCAGGGTCCCTACACAGCCTCGAAGACCCCGCCCACTTTTTAGCCCCGTCTTTTTCCACCCGATTTTGTCTGCACTTCCGATCGTGCCCAGTTGGGGGCGCCCAGCCGACCGGTTCAGAAATTCGGAATCTCGGCTCAGTATTTTAACGTTGCATATCCTGCAGATTAACACACTGTGATGTTGCTATGGTTACGGTGTGTTAACCTGTGTTTTTTACTTGGCGAGAACCTCGAACCCTCGTTCGGTTCCTGTTGTTCCTCCCTCTCCCGCCCCGGAGAAATTTCCCCGTGTTTTTTTATTAAAACCACTCGCTCGTGTCTCCCAGCTGCCACGCTAACCGCTTTCCTAAAGATTGATTACCCGCTGGGGGACGCTCCTATAAGTCTGGAGCATCGCCGCGTCTGACCCTGGGCGTCCCGCTCCTCCTCGGCGGCGGTAATTAGTTTACGTAACGCCGCTGGTTCTTGGTCTGTAAAAGTTTGGGAGTAATTAAGCACCGAGGCGATTATGCGATTATTCGGGACTGGCGGCGGCGGCAGGGCCGGCAGAGGCGGCGCTCTTTAAAACGCCAGGACGCCGGGACGCCGGGACACAGGAGCGCAGGGGTTGAGCTGTATTAAAATGTTTTGATGCATGAGGGCGGCGCGACGCGTGACACTGACATATTGTACAGGCCCCCACGGGATGCTGGGAAACGCCAGCGTGATGGATGGAGCTCGGCGAGCACAGTTTATCATCCCGGAGAAATAACAGCGAGCGGCGAAGGCTCCGAACGTCGTACCCGCTTCCCCTCCTCACTCCGTCTCTCTTAACGCTCTCTTTTTTTTTTGAACTGGTTTTTTATTATTTATCACACAGAACAATACATACAAATTTCCAACATGTATGAGATGTATTCATAATCACAAAAAAGAAAAAACAAAAGTGGTAAAAAACATAAATTAAATAAATAAATAAATAATAATAATTAAGAGAAGAGGTATTTACAGTTCTTGCATTTCAGGCATTAATGGTAACCATTTTTTGTTAAACAAATCTGATTTTAGCTGTAATCTTGCTGTAATTCTCTCCATAATAAAAACCTTTTTAACCATATCTCTCCATTGTATAATGTTAGGTGGTTGAGGCTTTAACCAACACACTGTAATCGCTTTCTTTGCTACCAGAAGCAGAATTCTTAATAAATATATCATGTCCCCGTCAGTCACATTGTCAGGTGGTATACCTAGTATATATAGTGCAGGGTCTAATGCAAATCTGATTCCTAAAATTTTAGTAATCTCTTTTTGAACTCTTTTCCAAAATTCTGATAATTTAGGGCAGTCCCAAAATGTATGAGTCAAGTCCCCCACTTGTCCACAATTCCTCCAACATAGCTCAGATGTATTACTATATTTTGATGTAACAGAAGGTGTATTGAAGTATCTCATTTTTATTTTCCAGTCAAATTCCCTCCATGTTGGACTATTAGTTAGTTTATGGCCTGCTATGAATGTTTCTTCCCATTCGTCATCTGTTACTATAATATTTGCCTCTAACTCCCATTTTTCTTTAACCTCTATATTATTATCTTCAGAGTCCGCCTGTAACGCTTTATACAGTTTAGATATTATTCCTTTTTTAGTCTCTTCTTCTGCATATGTCATTAATAATTCCTCTATTTTTGATGATTCTCGGCAAATATTCTCCCATTCCCTATGTTTCTGGAGGTAGTGTCTTACTTGGAGGTATTTATAAAAGTTGTGAGTTGGTAGTTCAAATTCTTGTCTAAGTTGTTCATATGACTTCATGTTTTGCCCACTGAACAGTTGTGCAATGTATATTAACCCATTATTTGCCCACATTTTGTATCCTGCATCCATAGTAGATGGCACAAAATCTGGGTTTATTGCTATTTTAGTGGCTCTACAAATGGAATTGGATAATTTTAACTTCTTTCGCACCACTGTCCATATTTTCATTGTTCCCCTGATCCATTCATTTCCTATTTTTAATTTTCGCTGTGTTCTTTCAGTTAAAAATGGAAGTGACTCCAATGGTACCACTTGGCATGACCTTTGCTCCATTCCCACCCATATTGCATCTGTCTCTTTAGTTATCCACATGATTACCGCTCTCAATTGTGCAGCCCAGTAGTAATTTTTTAAATTAGGTAGATTTAATCCTCCTTTGTCTTTTGGACAAAGAAGTGTCCTATATTTAATTCTAGCTTTCTTATTTTGCCACACAAATTTTAATATATATTTATTTAATACTTTAAAAGTAGAGCTAGGAACCCGAATAGGCAGTGATTGAAATAAAAACAACAACCTTGGTAGGACATTCATTCTAATAGTTTCTATTCTTCCTGTCAGGGTCAAAGGCAATATCTCCCATCTAATCAAATCCTTTTTTATCTCCTTTATTAATTTCCCATAGTTCTCTTCATATAATCCAGATGTTACAGGTGTGATAATAATACCCAGGTATCTAAATCCTTTATTAGTCCATTTAAACTGAACTTTCCCCTCTAGTTCTTCTGGACATTTTCCTGAGAGCATCATAGCAATTGACTTAGATTCATTGGTTTGGTATCCTGATAGTTCCCCATACTCCTTTAAGTTAATCAATAATGCTGAATCTTAACGCTCTCTTAAGTTCTGCGGCTGGACGTAACGCTGATGTGCCGGCACAAAATACGCCAGCCAATCAGAAACAGCCATTTTTTTCCTTGTCTGGTCGTTTCCGATTCCTGATTGTGAATCCGCCGCCAATCTGATCCAGGAGAGCCGGACACATCCAATCTGCCATCGCTACTCATCACCTGCTAACTCCAGCCCAGTGGTTAATGTACTGGACTAGGTAGGAATCAGAACGTTTGGAAGGTTGTTGGTTCAAGCCTCACCATCGCCAAGGTGCCCCTGTTTGGCCCCTGAGCTATGGGAAATGCAAAAAGCAGCCAATCATCATTCGAGCTGATCACACCCCTGGCCTCTGTGGCGAGAGCAGCTGGTATAGTTGTACATTTGCACCCTCTGCTGTCTGCTTGAGGTACTGCAATAGTATATATAGGTATACATTTATATTTACATTTTATCCAAAGAGACTGCACAATTGTGAGCGTATTATACATTATAAATAATTGAGGGGTTAAGGGCCTTGCTCAAGGACCCAACAGTGGCAACCTGGCAGATGTGGGGCTTGAACCAGCAACATTCCAATTACTAGTTCCATACCGCTGAGCTACCCCTGCCTAGTGGATGACCTTAAATGCTTAGCGTGTCTCTCCAAATGCAGTGCAGCTCCGGCGACCGCATACGTGTTGGGAGGGGTGCATGACGGTCTCAGCCTCCTCGGCCAGCGCGCTGGGAGCGGTACTAGCGGCGAGATTCTGCCGGCGGCTATTAGACTGATAGCGAATAGAAAAAATGAAACTGCTGCTCGGTGTGAAACCCAAACCCCCCAAAAAACAACTTACGAAGACGCGGTGCGACCTGGTGAGGTAGCAAACGCTCGTCATACCAAAAATCTTCTGATCGTCGCTCTCAGCCGCCGCTCAAACACATCAAACATCAATGAAAGCTTTGATGTCGGTCGTTTTTTGCGATTATCGAGCGTTTGGCTTCGTCTGCTTCTCGCCCGGCGCGGCTCCACTGTTGGTTTTATCGTGAACGATGCTGGATGTCCAGGAGGTCATGGATCCGTCCGAGGCTTTTATGCTCTTCTTTTCGATTTCCAGACACATTTACGGGTTCTTTTGTGCTCCGTGAGACGGTCAGAGATGACCGGGGTACAGCGGGCACGCGTGGGGTTGGAGAATCGGGCACAGAGGGGCGCTGATGTGCGTTTGGGTTCAGAGACTGAAACTGAAGTCTTTTAGGATTGAAAAGCTGAAGAGCCCTGAGCTCAGCACCATTCGACAGCTCTGGGATGAATCGGAACGTCAACTGAGACTTTCTCGACTGACATCAGCGCCCAGCCGTATAAAGGCTGTCATCTTTTGACCGAACGGGCACAAGTTCCCACAGACGCACTTCAAAATCTTGTGGCCTTCTTAGAAGAGCGGTTGCTGTTCTAGCTGAAAAGATCACAAGCTCACGGTCAGGTGTCCACATACTTTTGGCCATATAGTGTATAAAATGTGTGTGGCAATACTTTGGGGAAGGCCTGCCAACAAATTATCCCCCGTCTCTGAGCAGCACCATCGATCAGCCAGCAGAGGGCATAACTGCAGCAGTTATCAGGAATCTCACGCCCCTCGTTCCCTCGTATAGGCGCCCGTCCGGCCGACAGCATGACCGAGATTCGAACTCGCGAGTTTGAAATGTCAGCTCTGGTGTGCCAGCGTGTTTTACTAAATAATTATAGGTGTCCACATACTTTTGGTCATGTAGTCTTTGTCTATACAGTGTTTATAGAACGAATTGGTCCCTTTAACCACTACAAATACTGAAGTGTCTTCATTTTTTGACCTGTGTGTAGTACCGACCGCTTCTTTTCACCTGCACCAGTCGGGTTCATACTGAGATCCGTATAGCGCACGGAGAGTCACACACTCATCTCTATTATCCCCCGTATCTGTGTAGCGCCTCGATCAGCCAGCAGAGGGTGTAACTGCAGCAGTTTTTAGAAATCCCACGTCCCTCCTTACCCTGTATAGGTGCCCGACCTGCCGACAGCACAGCAGAGATTTGAACTTGCGAGTTTGACATGTCAGCTCTGGTACAGACCGCTTCTCTTCACCTGTGCTTGTGCTAGTAACGGGTTCATACAGAGATCCGTATCGCGCACGGAGAGTCACGCACTGATCTCCATTACCCCCCCGTCTCTGTGGAGCGTCATCGATCAGCCAGCAGAGGTGAATTACAGCAGTAATGATGAATCCCAACGGTCCTCCGTACAGGCGCCCGGCCGGCCGATAGCAGTTTTGAAGTGTCGTGGGTGTCCACATACTTTTGGTCATGTAGTGTTTGTCTACACAGTCTTTAAGAAGGAACTGAACCATTCAAACACCACAAATACCTAAACGAGCCCAAACCGGAGCGGATTATTTATTTACTCTCCACATGAGTTCTGAACGGAACCCGAAATCCTGGAGAGGAAAACAAACATCGGCGCCAATTATTCCACAGGGGTCGTGGATACGTCCAAAAAATACACCAATAAATAAATAAAGAAATAAAATCACGCCGGGGCCAAAATAACGTGCAAATATATTCAGAGCTTCGGTTCGGTGAGGAATATAAATGAGAGGAATGAAAATGTGCTCGTTTATCACGACCTTCAAACCACATTCAGCTGAAAAGTTCCGTCCACGGTGTGAGGGGCAAAAGTATCGGGACGCCCCGACTAATGACCGAACTCACCTGTCATATAGAGGAGATCACATCCTTCTGAGTGTGCAGCAACAGTTTAGGGAAGGACCTGTCCTGTTCCAGCATGACTGAGAAACTCCAGACCATGAGCTCATTAGAGGTCCTACTCCAAAACCACAGGTGTCCTCTTTGATGCTACACCAGTCTCCGCTCTTCTCGGGTTTCTGAGATGCTCTGCTGACGATGGACAAGAATGTTCGGCTTGCATTCGACGTTCTAATTCATCCCAAAGGTGTTTAATACAGTTGGGGTTAGGTCTCTGACGTTCCTCCTGATGTTCCTCCTGATGTTCCTCCCTGCGTTTCTCCTGACGTTCCTCCTGACGTTCTTCCTGACGTTCCTCCCTTTGTTTCTCCTGATGTTCTTCCTGATGTTCCTCCCTTTGTTTCTTCTGATGTTCCTCATGACTTTCCTCCCTGCATTCTTCATGATGTTCCTCCCTCCGTTTCTCCTGATGTTCCTCCAGACATTCCTCCTGACGTTCCTCTCTCCTGATTTTCCTCCTGACATTCTTCCTGACGTTCCTCCTGACGTTCTTTCCATAATTCCTCCTGACGTTCTTCCTAACGTTCCTCCCTCTGTTCCTCCCTTCATTCCTCCTGAGGTTCCTCCTGACGTTCCTCCTGACGTCCCCCCCCATTCCTCCCTCTGTTACTGATGTTCTGACGCTCCTCCTAACGTTCCTTCTGATGTTCCTTCTGACGTTCCTCCTGACACTCCTCCATCCATTCCTCCCTCCATTTCTCCTGATGTTCCTCCAGACATTCCTCCTGACATTCCTCCCTTTGCTCCTCATGACGTTCCTCCCTTAGTTCCTCCCTTTGCTCCTCCTGATGTTTCTCCTGACGTTCCTCCTGATGTTCCTCCTAACTTTTCTCCTGATGTTTCTCCTGATGCTCCTCCCTCCATTTTTCCCTCTGTTTCTCCTGACGTTCTTCCTGATGTTCCTCCCTTCATTCCTCTCTTGGTTCCTCCCTCCGTTTCTCCTGATGTTCCTCATGATGCTTCTCTCTCTGTTCCTCTTAATGTTCCTCCCAACGTTTCTCCTGATGTTCCTCTCTCTGTTCCTCCTGATGTTCCTCCCTTTGTTTTTCCCTCCGTTCCTCCTGATGTTTCTCTCTCTGTTCCTCCTGATGTTCCTCCCTTTGTTTTTCCCTCTGTTCCTCCAGACGTTCCTCCCTCCATTCCGCCCTCTGTTCCTCCAGACGTTCCTTCCTAATCCCTCCGTCTCTGAGAGTTTTTCCTCTCCTCTGGTGCTCTCAGACTCATTAGAAGCCGGCGCTGAAGGTCTGGGTGTGACGGTGTGACGGGATCAGTCGCGTAAATGAGAGCGAGCCGAATTGAATCGTGACGGATTCGGGAACGACGTGACACGTTGACAGCTGAGCCGTCGCGGTTTGGTATTTATTTTTTGGCCCGGTTCGGCTTCTGTGGAAATCTGGCAACTGTGAGAGGAAGAAACAACCAGAGCAAAAAATAAATAAATCAATAAGTAAAATTTAATTAATAAAATTATTACATAAATAAATAAATAAACAAATAATTAACTTAATTAAAATAAAAATAATTAAATAAAATAAAAGTAAATGAAAAGTGTTGTTCCTAATTAATATATAAAATAAAAGTAAATAGATAAAGTAAAATAAAATAAAATAAATACATTAAATGAATAAATAAAATCAAATAAATAAATTGTTTTGAAGAATGTGGAAGTAATGAGAGAATGCAGTGAAGAACATGCAAAACTTTGCACTAATGCTGATCATTTCCTTTCCTTCCGGCCCCGTTCTGTCCTTACATTTCCCGTCCTTTTCTTTCCTTTTCTGTCCTTTCATGTCTCATGTCTCCCTTCCTGTCCTCCTGTTCTGTCCTCCTGTCCTGTCCTCCTGTCCTGTCCTGTCCTGTCCTCCTGTCCTGTCCTTCCTTTCTCTCCCTGTCCTGCCTTTCCTTTTCTGTCCTTCCTGTCTTTTCCTGTCCTGTCATTCTCATCTCGTCCTTCCTTTCCTTCATTACCTTTCCTTCCCTCCCTGTTCTTTCCCATCCGGTCCTTTCTTGTCCTGTCCTTCACTTCCTCGTCCTTCCAGCTCGGTGTCTCTGTTCTGTAGATGGATTTTGGTTGTTTTGAATATTCAGTTGTTCGCGCGTTCTCTCCCGCCCGAGGAAACTCGCTCATCCGAGGGAGGCGAGAGACTCGAGTGGCACTTTAATATCCCGCCGGTTTACCTGAGCGCTCCACGGTAAAATAAAGGAAATATAAAGCGTGTGTGTAGGCAGCCGTGCGCCCTCCAATAAGCCTGATTGGTCTGGAGGCTCGGAGCTCCGATTTATACCGGCGTTAAAGCGAGCGTTCAGATTTTCATTACGTTAATTCTGTTTTATAGAGCCGTACATCAGGCGTGATGGGTTTAGAGCACAAGCACATCCGGCGTCTCCTTCATTACAGCTGGAATAAAAACATCAATTCAGAGGAGCAGCGCAGATGATTTTACTCTGATATTACCACGGGGGTAAAGGATGGCTGTGCTGCTCATAAAAGAAATAAAATCAACATTTATCAGCCGGTCGGGCGTCCACACAGACGGCTGTGTGTCTGTGGGGGGAGGGACGACGGCTGAAACAGGGTTCCTCTTATTGGAATGGTTTTATTTTATTATCAAGCTTCAAGATCATCATCAACAAGATTTCTCCACAAGATTTTGGAGTGTGCATGTGAGAACGTATGCCTAATTATTTACGAAGAAGGCCTGGCTCACAGTCAGTGTTCCAAATCATCCCAGGGGTTGTCAGTGGGGTTGAAGGTCAGCACTTTGTATGGTTTCTCCACACTGAAATTGCTTTGTGCACAGGGGGGCGGTCATACTAAAGAAAAGAGAAATGGCCTTCCCCAAACTGTTGCTACATATTCGGCTGTGCTATCGGCCGGCCAGGCGTCTGCACAGACAATGACTGGCTCATCTACGGGAGAGAGGGTCCTAAGGATTCTTCATTAATGCTCCAGTTACGCCCTCTGCTGGCTGATCGATGGTGCTGCACAGAGACGGGGGATAATAGAGATCAATGCGTTCCTCCTGATGTTCCTCCCTCCGTTCCTCCTGATGTTCCTCCCTCTGTTCCTCCCTCCGTTCCTCCCTCCATTCCTCCCTCCGTTCCTCCTGATGTTCCTCCCTCTGTTCCTCCTGACGTTCCTCCTGACGTTCCTTCTGACGTTCCTCCCTCCGTTCCTCCTGATGTTTCTCCTGACGTTCCTCCTGCCATTCCTCCCTCCATTCCTCCTGCCATTCCTCCCTCCGTTCCTCCCTCCGTTCCTCCTGATGTTCCTCTTGACATTCCTCCTAACGTTCCTCCTGACGTTCCTCCTGACGTTCCTTCTGACGTTCCTCCCTCCATTCCTCCTTCTGTTCCTCCCTCCGTTCCTCCTGCCATTCCTCCCTCCGTTCCTCCTGCCATTCCTCCCTCCGTTCCTCCCTCCGTTCCTCCTGATGTTCCTCTTGACATTCCTCCTGACGTTCCTCCTGACGTTCCTCCTGACGTTCCTCCTGATGTTCCTCCCTCTGTTCCTCTCTCCGTTCCTCCTGCCATTCCTCCCTCCGTTCCGCCCTTTGTTCCTCGTGATGTTTCTCTTGACGTTCCTCCTGCCATTCCTCCCTCTGTTCCTCCTGATGTTCCTCCTGATGTTCCTCCTGATGTTCCTCCTGATGTTCCTCCCTCCATTCTAAGGAATCTAAGGAATAGAGGGTTCTAAGGATTCTTCATTAATGCTAAAGTTACGCCCTCTGCTGGCTGATCGATGGTGCTGCACAGAGACGGGGGATAATAGAGATCAGTGCGTGACTAAATCCGGCTTGCTCTCATCCGGACTATAAGCCTCTCTCGGACACGCCCGGTTTCTCCTCCTCCCACCCTCACCGCTTATAAAGATCCCTCAATTTGGGGTGCGTTCCAGTGGATGAACCCAAACCCCCGTCCTTCACGTTCCTGGTCTCGTTCCTTCCTTCTGAGTCGAGTTTATTTTGTATTTTGTACGTTGGCGCTCGGCTGAGGGAGGAAGAGCAAAACCAGTTTGTGACCCCATTAAACCGGGAGACAAAAACCAATTCAGCTTTCAAACTGCAGGTCGCTGTGAGCTCGGGAGTCAATTGAACTCCTGAACTGCTTTGAATTTGCGTTCGGTGTGTGTGTGTGTGTGTGTGTGTGTGTGTGACAGTGTCACTATCTCCTGAACCCCAGCACCCTCAAAATAATTCCTCAGGAGTCTTTAATATAAACGTTCCAGACAGAAAAGCTTCTCACAAGACTTTGAAAAGAGGCTCAGTCGGTGTTCCGGTTCATCCCAGAGCTGTTGAGTTAATTTGGAACACTGACTGTGAGCCAGACCTTCTCGTTGAATAGATAGGCATAAATTCCCACAGGCACACTTGATCCTTGAATGTAAAACTCTATTATGACAGGCGAGTTCTCCGGGCCCGAACTCATCTGAGATGGACCGGACGACAGCAGAACTGTTGCTGCAAAGTCAGAAGCCAAATTCAATCATTAGAAGGGGCGTCCCAATACTTTTGACTGTATGTTTTTGTATGTTGTATATTTAGTATCCTGATCTGTCTCTGGTTCTTCTCTCCTCACAGTCACCGCTGCTCCCTGAGCGCCGACGATCTGAACCGGCAGTGGTTGAAGCCCGACCCGGTCCTCAGTCCCACCATCTACCACACCAAAGGACTGCTGTACTACCTCCGCAGCACCGGGAACCCGCCGCTGGTACGAGTCCGACGTTTGTGCATTTGATCAGAACTGTTAACAGTTTGTACAAGAATTTCTGAGTGAAACATTTCTGGTGAAACATGCTGATTCAATTCTCTCAGATTCCTCTGGATTCTACAGATCTTTTAATAATATCATGTCCTGTAGAGGGTGAAACTGTGTTAAAGAGCTGCTGGATTATTCATTATAAATGTCCCAACCGAAGATGGGACTGAAACTAGGATTGATACTGGGACTAACACTGGGTTTGATTATGGGATTGATACTGGGGTTGATACTGGGATTGATACTAGGGTTGATACTGGGATTGATACTAGGATTGATACTAGGATTGATACTAGGGTTGATACTGGGGTTAATACTAGGATTGATACTCGGGTTAATACTAGGATTGATACTAGGGTTGATACTGGGGTTAATACTAGGATTGATACTAGGGTTGATACTGGGATTGATACTGGGATTGATACTGGGGTTAATACTAGGATTGATACTGGGGTTGAAACTAGGATTGATACAGGGTTGATACTGGGATTGATACTGGGGTTAATACTAGGGTTGATACTGGGGTTAATACTAGGATTGATACTGGGGTTAATACTAGGATTGATACTAGGGTTGATACTGGGATTGATACTGGGGTTAATACTAGGATTGATACTGGGGTTGATACTGGGATTGATACTGGGGTTAATACTAGGGTTGATACTGGGGTTAATACTAGGATTGATTCTGGGATTGATACTAGGATTGACACTGGGATTGAAACTAGGATTGATACTGGAATTGATGCTGGGTTTGATACTGGAATTGATGCTAGGATTGATTATGGGATTGATATTGGGATTGATACTGGAATAGATGCTGGGATTGATACTGGGATTCAGCCCCGGTTCTGGACTGTGTTGATTGGGGGGGCAGTGATAAAATCTGGGCTGGGCAATGTCCACCCCAGCGCCCCCATAGCGCCGGCCCTGCTAAGATTGATACTGGGATTGATACTGGGATTGATAATGGGATTGATACTAGGGTTGATACTGGAATTGATACTGGGATTGATACTAGGATTGATACTAGGGTTGATACTGGGATTGATACTGGGGTTAATACTAGGATTGATACTCGAGTTAATACTAGAATTGATACTGGGGTTAATACTAGGATTGATACTAGGGTTGATACTGGGGTTAATACTAGGATTGATACTAGGGTTGATACTGGGATTGATACTTGGGTTAATACTAGGATTGATACTGGGGTTAATACTAGGATTGATACTAGGGTTGATACTGGGATTGATACTGGGGTTAATACTAGGGTTGATACTGGGGTTAATACTAGGATTGATACTAGGGTTGATACTGGGATTGATACTGGGGTTAATACTAGGGTTGATACTGGGGTTGATACTAGGATTGATTCTGGGATTGGTACTAGGATTGATACTAGGATTGACACTGGGGTTGAAACTAGGATTGATACTGGAATTGATGCTAGGATTGATTATGGGATTGATATTTTGATTGATACTGGAATAGATGCTGGGATTGGTACTGGGCAGTGATAGCTCAGTGGTTAAGGTACTGGACTAGTAAACAGAAGGTTGCCGGTTCAAGCCCCGCCACCACCAAGTTGCCACTGTTGGGTCCCTGAGCAAGGCCCTTAACCCTCAACTGCTCATCGTGTTCCGCTCATTGTGTAAGTCGCTTTGGATAAAAGTGTCTGCTAAATGCTGAAAATGTAAATGTAAATACTGGGATTCATCCCCGGTTCTGGGGGGGGGGGGGCAGTGATAAAATCTGGGCTGGGCAATGTCCACCCCAGCGCCCCCATAGCGCCGGCTAAGACTGATACTAGGATTGATACTGGGATTGATTATGGGATTGATACTGGGATTGATACTGGGATTGATACTGGGATTAATACTATGGTTAATACTAGGATTGATACTACAATTAATACTGGGATTGATACTGGGGTTGATTATGGGATTGATACTGGGATTGATACTGGGGTTGATACTGGGATTGATTCTAAATTAGCAAGTTTTTAGTATTTAGATGTGGGTTTTTTAACTCGGCTCTGTCTCGGGTTGCTGCAGGTCTTTTGTGACTATCACGGACACTCGAGGAAGAATAACGCGTTCCTGTACGGCTGCAGCGTGAAGGAGACGCTCTGGCAGTCCGGGTCCACCGTCAACACCAGCTCACTGAAGGAGGATCCTGGGTACAGGGTGGGTACCACATACACAAAGCACCACATACACACACGTCTGCACACACACACACACACACACACACACACACACACACACACACACACACACACACACAAACACATACACACACACACAGACTTGAGGAAACCCACACAGACACGGGGAGAACATGCAAACGACCCTCACACTCCACCTGGGAATCGAACCCAGGACCTTCTTGCTTGTTTTTCTTTCAGACGATCGCTAAAACCCTGGACCGAATCGCTCCGGCGTTCTCCTTCAACAGCTGCAACTTCCTGGTGGAGAAGTCTCGGGCGTCGACGGCGAGGGTGGTGGTGTGGCGGGAGATGGGGGTTCTGAGGAGCTACACCATGGAGAGCACCTACAACGGGTGCAATCAGGGCATCTACAAGGTCGGTCAGGAACATGCATCTCGTTATTATTTCTTTTATGCAGCTTAGTCATAATCAGTTCCTCTTCCTGTGCTGGAGACCCCGATGGTGTACGAGGAGGGGATGTTCTCCTGACACGCCCTCCCTTCACCGACCAGTTCCTATTCACCTGTACGGAGAGTCACGCCCTGATCTCCACGTTCCTCCAGGCACCTCGGGCTGCTAACCAGGGTCCTTACACAGCCTCGAAGACCCCGCCCACTTTTTAGTCCCATCTTTTCCCACCCAGCAGACTAGCGGCCGATTGTAGGGGACGCCCGGCTGACCGGTAGCAGAGCTGAGATTCGAACTTATTCGAACTCTTTTGGAATTTGTACATAATTCTGAATCCTTTAATTATATTATGGACGGTAGATGGTGAGATCTGTAAATTCCTTGTGATTGCAAAAATGCTAACGCTCATTTTATACCAAATCATGGCAGCTTTCTGGTTATAATTTGCCCCGTCTTAACTTTTTTTGGAACCTAAAATTAGGAATACACCGGTACCTTAAAACTGGATGTCAGTCGGTTCTGGGAGTGGCGTCGAGTTTTAAAGATGTCAAGTTTCAAGGTATTTTTCCCCATAAGGATGTTTGGGAAACCTGTTAATGCATCCATGGTCCCGTGGAGCTGCTGATATTTTAGTCTCATGTAAAATAATGAGGCTGTTTTTGACACTTAAACACTGAAAATAACACAAATATAATATAAACACACTGAAATACAATTACAAACAGTTAAATATCAATAAAAATACAATAAAAGCTGCACTTTAGTTTTACTTCTTTATTGTTTCCTGACGCTTCTTAATGGTGGAGATGATGGATGATCTTGGAATACCGTATTCCCTTCAGCACCGGCACATTCACATGAGAAGTGACAAAACCGCTTCTGCGCCGCTGTGCCGTTATTTCCTATGAAGTGTGACGGCGGTGAACAAAACTCACTGTGACTTACTGTAGTAAAACAGCGAGTGAGGAATGTGATTAGTGGAGGAACTTATGAGCAGTAATAATGAAGAGAAGTTTAGTGCTCCTGTCTCCTTCTTTTACTACATTAAACCACGTTAAGCTTTATTCTGAACCAGAAGTGTTTTAGACTCTGGGAGAAGCTGATTCTGATTCTCACCATTTCTCAGAAGCTGGAGCTGTAACACAAGTTTAAAAGTGAAACAGGGAGGAGAATCCAGATAAACACAGATACATGTGGAGCTGTAACCCTGGATCTGACGCTTATTCCACACTGATGCAGATTCAGATCAGATTCACACGCTGATCCGGTTTTACTGAACAAAGCAGCGGTCCCACACATGTCCAGTTTAAGGTACAAATTTCTCCACAAAGGGCTTTCAAGTTTCAAAGATTTCGAATTTAGGGGACATCGAGTTACAAGGTACCGCTGTATATATAAGAAATCAGTAAGTATATTGTGTATATATCAATAACATATCTTCTTTGTGCAGATTACAAATCATCTCTTTTTGTTTAAATTGATATTTTCCTGCTGTCCCAACTTTTTTGGAACTGATAACGTTATTAATATTATTTCCTCCCTCCGCTGAATCCTGGTGGAGCTGTGAAATCATTCCGGCTCCTTAACGGTGTCCATATTTGCGCTGTTGGGGTAAAAAAACCCCTGAAATGCTTCATTAGGACTCAGACATATTGTGAGCAGGTGGAGCCGCAGATGCTCGATGTTCGGGTCGAGGCCTGATTGATCGCGGATTAAAAAGTGCCGGTGAGGAGCGCTCCTCCGCCACGGAGCTCATTCACGCTAATAAGAACAAGGCCAAAAGTATTCGGACGTCTCAGAGTGACTGACCTCTGTGTCTGGTTTGCTCAGTCAGCGTTGAAGACCACGCCCCGTTTTAAGTCCGGTCTTTTCCCACCTGGCAGACTAGTGGCCGAGTTTGTCCGCTGCACTGTCTGCAGTGCCAGTTGTGCCTGCTAGGGGGCGCCCAGCCGACCGGCAGCAGAGCTGAGATTCGAACTCGGAGAGTCCAGAATCCTTTAATAATATTATGGACTGTAGATGGTGAAATGTGTAAACTTACACTAATGCTGGTAATATATTGACAGTATATTTATATATTTATTAATTTTTCATTGTCATTTAAGCTAGAGCAGGGGCAGGTGTAGCCTAGCGGTTAAGGTACTGGACTAGTAATCAGAAGGTTGCTGGTTCAAACCCACCACTGTCAGGTTGCCACTGTTGGGCCCTTGAGCAAGGCCCTTAATTCTCGATTGCTTGGACTGTTTGCGTCTGTATTTCGGTTTAGATAAAAGCGTCCGCTAAAGGTTCTAAATGTACAGTGCCTTGCAAAAGTATTCAGCCCCCTTGAACTTTTCAACCTTTTGCCACATTTCAGGCTTCAAACATAACGATATGAAATTGTAATTTTTCGTGAAGAATCAACAACAAGTGGGACACAATCGTGAAGTAGAACGAAATTTATTGGATATTTTAAACTTTTTTTAGAAATAAAAAACTAAAAAGTGGGGCGTGCAATATTATTCAGCCCCTTTACTTTCAGTGCAGCAAACTCACTCCAGAAGTTCAGTGAGGATCTCTGAATGATCCAATGTTGACCTAAATGACTGATGGTGATAAATAGAATCCACCTGTGTGTAATCAAGTCTCCGTATAAATGCACCTGCTCTGTGACAGTCTCAGAGTTCTGTTTAAAGCGCAGTGAGCATCATGAAGACCAAGGAACACACCAGGCAGGTCCGAGATACTGTTGTGGAGAAGTTTAAAGCCGGATTTGGATACAAAAAGATTTCCCAAGCTTTAAACATCTCAAGGAGCACTGTGCAAGCGATCATATTGAAATGGAAGTTGTATCAGACCACTGCAAATCTACCAAGACCCGGCCGTCCCTCTAAACTTTCAGCTCAAACAAGGAGAAGACTGATCAGAGATGCAGCCAAGAGGCCCATGATCACTCTGAATGAACTGCAGAGATCTACAGCTGAGGTGGGAGACTCTGTCCATAGGACACAATCAGTCGTACACTGCACAAATCTGGCCTTTATAGAAGAGTGGCAAGAAGAAAGCCATTTCTCAAAGATATCTATAAAAAGTCACCTGGGAGACACACCAAACATGTGGAAGAAGGTGCTCTGGTCAGATGAAACCAAAATCGAACTTTTTGGCCACAATGCAAAACGTTATGTTTGGCGTAAAAGCAACACAGCTCATCACCCTGAACACACCATCCCCACTGTCAAACATGGTGGTGGCAGCATCATGGTTTGGGCCTGCTTTTCTTCAGCAGGGACAGGGAAGATGGTTAAAATTGATGGGAAGATGGATGGAGCCAAATACAGGACCATTCTGGAAGAAAACCTGTTGCAGTCTGCAAAAGACCTGAGACTGGGACGGAGATTTATCTTCCAACAAGACAATGATCCAAAACATAAAGCAAAATCTACAATGGAATGGTTCACAAATAAACGTATCCAGGTGTTAGAATGGCCAAGTCAAAGTCCAGACCTGAATCCCATCGAGAATCTGTGGAAAGAGCTGAAAACTGCTGTTCACAAACGCTCTCCATCCAACCTCACTGAGCTCGAGCTGTTTTGCAAGGAAGAATGGGCAAAAATTTCTGTCTCTTGATGTGCAAAACTGATAGAGACATACCCCAAGCGACTTGCAGCTGTAATCGCAGCAAAAGGTGGCGCTACAAAGTATTAACGCAAGGGGGCCGAATAATATTGCACGCCCCACTTTTCAGTTTTTTATTTCTAAAAAAAGTTTAAAATATCCAATAAATTTCGTTCTACTTCACGATTGTGTCCCACTTGTTGTTGATTCTTCACAAAAAATTACAATTTCATATCGTTATGTTTGAAGCCTGAAATGTGGCAAAAGGTTGAAAAGTTCAAGGGGGCTGAATACTTTTGCAAGGCACTGTAAATATAACAGTAACTCCTCTGAGAAGAGTGTGGGAATTTGTGCCAGTATTTGTGACAGTCATGCTGGAACAGGAGCGGGCCTTCCCTAAACTGTTGCTGCAAAGTTAGAAGCATTTCCTTTATATAATTGATTTATTAGACCTGAATGCGGCAGAAACATGACGCTGAAAATTATGACACTGGTTTGCATATCACTACGTCGTCTTTTCTTTGTGATGGTTGGCTGCACAGTCCTCGGTCCTCCACGTCTTTCCACGAGTCCCGTCATAACCCTGCATCACCACACGCCCAACGAAACGTAACTCACTGGACTTAACGTGGTTCAGGAGCTGCTTTTCTGTTCTGGCGCTTCCATACACTCGTTTAGTGGTGATCATCTTCCTCAGCAGTTTTTATCCTCTTGGTTCCTCTTAGGCTGAAATTAATAAGCGTGACTTTAATTAATCGTAAAGTTTTCAATTACAGGCAAACACACGGAGTGTCGGCAGGGTTCTGTAGATCAGATCAGGTTTAATTCTATTCGCTGAGGTGAAATAGAATCAACGGACTCGTCTCAGATCCAGTCGGAGCGGTCGATAGCTCATGTTCTGAACAGGGCAGTTCTCACACAGATCTTTCCAGACATGGATTGGACGTTAATACCACCCGTACATTACATGGTCAGAAGTATCAGGACGAGCGTTTCCGAGCGTTTCTTTCGTACCGAGGATCTGCAGAAACTCGTCACCCCGCCACGCCCACGCTCCCGCTCTGATCTCATTAAGATAGTTTCCTCACAACAGCTTGATTTAGTCCCGAGCTAAAAAAAGGGGCGTAAATGGAGCGAGCGTTTAATTCGAGGGGTTGGAGAAAGTCGCCGATGTGAGGAGATTAGAGCCGCCGCCTCAGCGATGCAGATAAGATTACTTTCATTTGTTAAAGGTCGATGTGCATCAATAACCCCCCACCCCCCAGAAAACAATCGCTACCGTCTCACTTCGCCTGAGAGCAGAACATCGATTTTACATTACAGGGCCAGAAGTATGTGGACGCCCTTTAGAGCGATCGGATTTAGCTGTTTATGCCCCTATATATGGGTGACTTGCATATATGTGAAGGTACTGTTGATGCAGAGCCGTGTATTGGGACTTTAGGAGATCCGTATGGCGCACAGAGAGTCACACACCAATCTCTGTTTTGGGTTTATTTTTGGGGTGTTACAGGGTCTGCAGACGGGGACGCGAGAGCTGGAGGAGATGGGCGTGAACTTCTGTCAGAGTCTCCTCACACTGAGGAAGAACTCCATCAACTACAACAGCCGCCTCATCAGCCACGCAGCCGCCATCCTGGACATGGACAACAGCCTGATGGACCACAAGTCCCACAAGTCAGTGCTTTATACCATCTACCTATCAGACTACACATCCCATAATGCACTGCTTTATACCATCTACCTATCAGACTACACATCCCATAATGCACTGCTTTATACCATCTACCTATCAGACTACACATCCCATAATGCACTGTTTTATACCATCTACATAGCAGACTACACATCCCATAATGCACTGCTTTATACCATCTACATATCAGACTACACATCCCATAATGCACTGCTTTATACCATCTACATAGCAGACTACACATCCCATAATGCACTGCTTTATACCATCTACATATCAGACTACACATCCCATAATGCACTGCTTTATACCATCTACATATCAGACTACACATCCCATAATGCACTGCTTTATACCATCTACATATCAGACTACACATCCCATAATGCACTGCTTTATACCATCTACATATCAGACTACACATCCCATAATGCACTGCTTTATACCATCTACATAGCAGACTACACATCCCATAATGCACTGCTTTATACCATCTACATATCAGACTACACATCCCATAATGCACTGCTTTATACCATCTACATATCAGACTACACATCCCATAATGCACTGCTTTATACCATCTACATATCAGACTACACATCCCATAATGCACTGCTTTATACCATCTACATAGCAGACTACACATCCCATAATGCACTGCTTTATACCATCTACATAGCAGACTACACATCCCATAATGCACTGCTTTATACCATCTACATATCAGACTACACATCCCATAATGCACTGCTTTATACCATCTACATATCAGACTACACATCCCATAATGCACTGCTTTATACCATCTACATAGCAGACTACACATCCCATAATGCACTGCTTTATACCATCTACATAGCAGACTACACATCCCATAATGCACTGCTTTATACCATCTACATATCAGACTACACATCCCATAATGCACTGCTTTATACCATCTACATATCAGACTACATATCCCATAATGCACTGCTTTATACCATCTACATAGCAGACTACACATCCCATAATGCACTGCTTTATACCATCTACATAGCAGACTACACATCCCATAATGCACTGCTTTATACCATCTACATAGCAGACTACACATCCCATAATGCACTGCTTTATACCATCTACATATCAGACTACACATCCCATAATGCACTGCTTTATACCATCTACATAGCAGACTACACATCCCATAATGCACTGCTTTATACCATCTACATAGCAGACTACACATCCTATAATGCACTGCTTTATACCATCTACATATCAGACTACAGATCCCATAATGCACTGCTTTATACCATCTACATAGCAGACTACACATCCCATAATGCACTGCTTTATACCATCTACATATCAGACTACACATCCCATAATGCACTGCTTTATACCATCTACCTATCAGACTACACATCCCATAATGCACTGCTTTATACCATCTACATATCAGACTACACATCCCATAATGCACTGCTTTATACCATCTACATAGCAGACTACACATCCCATAATGCACTGCTTTATACCATCTACATAGCAGACTACACATCCCATAATGCACTGCTTTATACCATCTACATAGCAGACTACACATCCTATAATGCACTGCTTTATACCATCTACATATCAGACTACAGATCCCATAATGCACTGCTTTATACCATCTACATAGCAGACTACACATCCCATAATGCACTGCTTTATACCATCTACATATCAGACTACACATCCCATAATGCACTGCTTTATACCATCTACCTATCAGACTACAGATCGAGCTACAGAGAGATGAAGAAAATCTTGGCCTTATTGAACAGCTTTGGAATGAACTGGAACATCATTCGAGGCTAAACGAGCACAAATCCCCACAGACTCACTTCAAAGTCTCTCTCAGAAGGGCGGCGGCTGTTCTAGATGAAAAGATCACACAGAGGCGTCACTGTTTTTGAAAACGGGACGTCCGATTAGCTCCTGCTCAGGTGTCCGGATACTTTCGGCTGTGTGATTTTCACCTGTTTCTCTGCAGCATGAAGTGATTTTACTGCCTGAACACAGTGAACTCGATGTGTTTATTTACGGCGCTTTAGTTAAGAACACAATAATTACGCTCGTCTCCGCCGGGGGTCCCGGGGAACTGCAAACCGATCCATAATTATAGATTCCTCAGATAATTATGATTTCTTAGCTGAGCCTCGTAAACGTCCGTGTTATTCAGGCGATTCAAAACGACGCAGGATGAACGAACGCCGCGAGGTCTGGAGGGCGGAACCCTCCGTTACATACTGGAAACCACAACAATAAATCTATAAAACCAGTTTGAAGACGCTGGGAGAGCAGCTAAAAAAAACAGTGATTCCTGACCTTCTGCAATGCCATTTTGGGTCAGCAGAGGGGGCACGGAGGTTACCTGACCTTAAAAGAGGTGCTTGCTCCAGGTGGAAGACTTTCTATGTCCATATACGTTTACATTTTCAGCATTTAACAGACGCTTTTATCCAAAGCAACTTACAACAGTATACAGTCTAAGCAATTGAGGGGTAAGGGCCTTGCTTAAGGGCCCAACAGTGGCAACCTGGCAGCGATGGGGTTTGAACCAGTGACCTTCTGACCTTTTAGTCCAGTACCTTAACCACTAACCACTTAACCACCTTAACCACACATACTGGTTCCTCTTTTTCAGACTTGCCAGCTCCTCTCTTGGTGACCCGTTTTCTCTGTGGCCAAAAGTATGTGGACGCCCGGACATGAGCTTGGTCCAAATGGTTCCTGACCATGGGCATTGATATTGAATTGTCCACCTTGTTGTTTGAGGCTACAAGAGCCTCCACTTGCTAGAAAGTCAAAGGTGTTTGGAGTGTGTCTGTGGAAATTTGTGCCCTTTCAGGCAAAAGTGCATTTGTGAGGTCATAATTATGTGCATTATACAGCCAAAAGTATTCGGACGCCCGACTGTGAGCTTGTCCGATGTCCCGTTTCAGCTAGAACACCAGCCGCTCTTCTGAGAAGCTTCTCACCAGACTTGGAAGTACGTCTGTGGGAATTTGTGCCCCAAGCACCGATCCCTCCATACCAAACTTCAGGAGCAACTAGAGGCAGTTGTATAAACTATACAGGCCAAAAGTATTTGGACGCCCGACCCTGAGTTTGCTAGAAAAACAGCCGCTCTTCTGAGAAGCTTCTCACAACACTTTGGAGTGTGTCTGTGGGGATTTGTGCCCGTTCAGATGACAGCGCTTGTACGTTGACATTCCGGTTCATTCCAGAGCTGTCCAGTAGGGGCACAGTCATGCTGGAGCAGGAAAGGACCTTCCCTAAACTGTTGCTGCAAAGTTGGATTGATTTATTAAACCTGTTAGCTTGTTGTGGCTGAAACACATGACTTCAGAAATAAGAATTGGCGTCCCAATA